>NC_028647.1:23287070-23396484 GCF_001406875.1 Solanum pennellii | reverse complement strand
TTTGCCTTAGACGAATTTCCACCTTTAAATCAAAATTCTGCACAATGGCAGTTACATGCGGCAGTTACAAGTGACACCTGTCCGACACTTGTCAGCACAGGGTTCAAAACTAACTTTCCAACAGCTATATTTCTAACAGATAGAATCTAATTCAAATTACATTCTTATCTACACGAAATACTAATATTCTAGCACTTAGATTATTTCAGGCTTCATTCCAACACTTAGAATATTTCAGCCAGCTTCCAACACTTAGAATATTTTAGCTGTCTTCCAACACTTAGTTTTATTTCAGCAATTTCGGGTGAACTGCCTTTGTTCCTGACATTGCCAAGTCTTCACAGCCTTGCCTCATCAAGTCAACATGCTGCCTTGCCAATGCCCTTAGCCCGCACGTAAGCCATGCGCGTTCAAGTTGCCTTGCCAACACCCAAGCACCTTGAACTTGTGTTGCACTGTTTTGCCATCATCCATGCCAAGACCAATGCCCAAGACCTTGGCATGTCTGCATGTAGTTAGATCAAGTAGATTGCGGGTCTAACAGTTTCCCATACCAATACCTTAAGTAGTACACTCTTTTAGAGGACTTGGCATCTAGACTGCCCTTTTGTAAGGTACTACCTAGTGCAATTAATAGATAGCATCCCATACCCCCAACTACCCTAAGTAGTACATTTATTCAGGAGACTTAGTTCATTCAATTGATATAAGGCTCAACAAGACTCCCCTTTCGGAATGCCTACCTATTGCAATGGATAAATAGCGTCCTATTCCACAACCTACCTTATGTAGAACACTCCTTAGAAGACTTAGCACATTCATTTATTTTGTGAGAGTTATCTTAACGGACATAGAACGTGAGAGTTAGTCATGGAATCCCGATATTAACCTCTTACGGATGAGAGATCCTCACTTGCCTAGAATGTGGTCATTCTCTTAGCTTTTACATGGCTTGCCCAATAGCTATACCTATGCGGATGCATAGTTAAGGGATAAGGAGATTGTTACTAATCAACTCATTCTCTACTAATGAGGAGTACTCATTTCAAGAGGTACATTGGAATACAACATTTGAACTTACAAAGTGTAACCACCTCTTCTTCATATCCTCTCGGTACTAGGCATAACTTCCCAGACATTCTAAAAATTATAAAATGTAGGTTAAGGATAACTAGTGAACACCACATCTCAACTCAAGAAGGGCATTCATCCTCACACCTATCTTAGAAAGCTCTTATGATGTAGTGGGGTTGCTAATAAATACCTCATCTCAACTCAAGAAGAATGTTTACTCCAAAACTTCCCTTTTTCACTTAACTTAGCTTCATTCATTCATTCAAGTGTAAGTGTGTGTGTACATGTGAGCACACCTTGCACATAAGCATAAATGCATTTATATTTAACTTCTATACATGCTTAGACCTTTATTCATCGCATCACATACTTTATGTGCTTCACATAATCATATAAGTCCTTTTACAAATAATTGTTAGCATACTTCTCATAACAAGGTTAGTAAAACAATTAACAAGAATAACTTTATTTAAGCATACTCTGTAGCCTACTTCACATTATAGCTTAATAAGGCACATTTCAACAAGAGTAACATTATTATCATCTTACTTCACATAAAAAGCCTTTATGTTCTCGTTCACAATAAAAAAGTAACTTCACATTCATAAAATTAAAGTAAACACCACAACAAAGAAGGTGGACCATACCACTCAAGAGCATTTCGAAATTAAAGCTAAACAACCTAACCAACTTACCTATTAATCCAAGCGTTCATAACCTATAATATTTTACTCAATATTTAATTAAAACAAATCTCTTTGGTTAGTAGCTAAATCACAATATCAACCATAACAAAACAAAGCTTAAAGATTACCAATTCATGCTTATTAAACCCATTTCTTAAGCCAGAATTTGATGAAAAGCTTTAACGTGATTTCATTGAAGTTTTGAACTTAAAATATTCAACTAACATTAGCAACGTCATTATTAAGTCATTCAAAACTATTCATGCAAGACCCATATTTTGATTTGAAGATAGGATAAATTAGGGTTGAAAACTCTTTTAGAAATCTTTTAGAAAGGGGCTACTTTAATGGAAGAGAATTCAAGGGTGGATACCATACCTAACATTTAAGAAACACCAATTCTTTTTGGTGAATAAATGAACACCAACAGCCCTCCAAGTTCCTTATTGACTCCTAGTTTCCATGGTGACTTGAGAGAGTCTTCTAAGGGAGAGGAGTTTTGGGTTTTAGGAAATGAAGTCTAAATTAGGTCATAGGGTTTAGAACTCTTTAATATGTCTAAAAAACCCTAAAATAACATCATAGGGTAATAAAATACTTTGGATGAATTTACCTAACACCCCAAGCCAAGACAGGTTTTTCAGCAGCTTTTGGACAGCATCAATGACGGTTTTCAACCAACGGACCATCTGTCCATCAACGTTCTTTTGGTGGGGTTTTATGGGTTGATTCTTAACTCCACTTGGAGCCTGTTAAATATACCTTTCAGGTCCAATGATTGGACCAAGACGATGGGCCGTTAGTTGACCAACTGGCCATCATTTGGTCTCGTTGGTGGACACTTCCTACGCGGTTTTGGGTCCAAGTCTTGGGTACTTTTCTAGGGAGCCATTTTGGTTCTAGGTTGAGTCGTGCCTGGATCATACAACATCAATTTCGATTAAAACGAACAAATAAAACTCACTCAAACACATAAAGACATACAAGCTCTATCTAAGGAACACCTTCCGAACGTCATGGACGTTCTCGGGTGTTTGACCTCCAAACATAACAAAAATTCACACAATGACTAAGATCAGTAATGTAACTCATTTTAACTTCAAATTAACTCAAGAAACATTCATGTAGCTCTAGTTCATCTTAGTTTGTTTTAGGGCGTTACACTTCACTTAGCTTGAATGACTCTAGAATCCAAGCTTTCCTTCACGATCCCTCTCACTTTCCACCTACACCTTTAGATATAAAAAATTGTATGGAGTTTGTATAAACATTTGTACTTATTATGACTTTGTGCATAAAATCATGTAAGCGGATATTTTATTAGAAACATGCTCTTTTTCATAAAAACGTCATAATATAATCATAAGAATAAAATTTAACAACTTATCAACTCATAAGAATCACTTAGTCAGTTTAGAACATTCTTAGGAAAACCTAGAATGAACTCACTGACATTACAGTGACTATTTCTCACTGTTACAGTGAAGGCTACAGTGAAGTTCTCAACTTCCTTTTAGACATTTTCCAACATGCAATACTCTCACTAACAGCTATACTAAGACCCACTTAAGTAAGACATAGAGAAATTGCTCATACAACCTCTCTAGGAACATCTAAATGTTCATCAAGGGCACCTATAATGAGATCAACACACTTACAAGACACCAAACACATGAACATGACATTCTCCTTCCAAAGGGTATCAAAAGACATACTTATGTAAATAAAGAAGATAACGGTAATGATTGAACTTTTCAAGACTATCTAAATAATCCTTAAGACTACCTAAGACATAGATTATGCCTACATAATCAACCATCGTCCATAACTAGATTCATTCTTAAGACTTATCTATGTGAAATTCAAAGTGACCATTCCTATGCCCCCTTCACAGCTTAACTAGATAACCCTTAACTACTCTAGATGAGTACTTATTCATTTAACATACATTCCTATCTTTAAGTCGTTACATTCATTAGTTCTTTTGATACTCATTTATCACATAAGAGACATTCAAGTAATGGTCTTGGACAAAACCAATGGACTCTAACTAATACCTTCAAAACCTATTGTGCAATGTATAGATAGCATCTTATACAACAACATAAACTTCACAGAACGTCTCTAGTCCTAGCAGGTATCCCATATGATTATAATAGGCAATAAAAGACATAGACCATGATAGCTAGACATGGAATCCGGAGATCTAAAATACTCCGATGAGAGTGTTCTACTTCCCAAGGGTAGAACTACGACACATCCAATGTAGGCACATGGTTAAGGAAAATGAAGGGCTTATATGTACTCTAGACACAATCTCACGTAGAGATACATTGTATTCTGGTCTCTGTCTAAAGTAGATCTACTTATCATACATAGCCACTCGGTGCTAGCTTTGTTATCATAGAGTAATTCTTATTAAAGGATCACATGAAGAGGTTCCTCACCTAGTTCGTAACTCAATCAAATTAACCCTACCGCAAATGTCCACTAGGGATACCTTTCAATGACCACTAAAATAGCTCATTATGACTTTCATAAGGATGATATGATGTCGTTCCAAAGAATCCACCCTAAGTCCATCATCCTTTACATGAGGGATACCATTATGGCTCTTCGACTTCAACATTCATAACATAACCTTTTCTACGAATATGACATTCTTAATATCATCTAAGGACTCAGATATAATTCATTCATGCATGACAAGGGTGCAATATGCCTACATAGGCAATACATATCATATCCACATATCATTTATCAAGGTATCAAGAAAGGGACACAAGTCTACCAAAACAAGACACCACATTCTTTACTTTATTACGTATACCATATCATTCTTTGAAGCACTTAGGAATGACCCTTATCATCTTTATGTCATCCTATACATTAACATATCATCATTAATATAACCATCGTAACTCATAAAGTCAAATACGAAAAATAATCCATCAACATCTAAGACTACACATATAAGCATAGAGTCATAGTCTACATGATCTCCTAACATACATATAAAGAACACATTTTTTCACATTAATTCACTTGTAGATAAATATTCTAATAGTTGACATAAACAAACTACATAAATCTTTATAATACTTCAAGTAGTAACGACAAGGACATTGAGGTGACTTGGACGTGATCTTGGGTGAAGTTTTTTGTAAGAATGTTTAGGTTTTAACTTCAGAAAGGTATGATTTTTCTTCCCTCATTGTCCCTTTCCCATGAGATCCCTAAGGTTCAGACAAATCTATTCCGAAAACTAGGGTTGTTCCCCGTTGTATGTCTTTGTCACTAACTCCCATTGAATAATAGGTTGGTTATGTTTGCTGGTAGAAAACTAGATGAAACGTGTTTTCATGATGATTATGTGTTTATTTATGTTCAGAATTATGTGACTTATGTTGATGCTTTTCCAAAATTATGTGTACGTGTGTGTGCAATGTTAACCGTAACTATATGCCTCGGATAAAGGCATTAAAATGTGATGTTGTGGTTGTATTTCATGTACAAATGATTATGTAATTCGTAATGTTCATATGAGTGTAAATGTGGCTGATTTGAGTGATAATCTCTTTTCGAAACGAATCCATGAAAAATGCACCTAACAACGTATTAAATGATCTACGAATCCCTATGAAACATAGATGAACGAATCTGGAATTTTAAATGAGTATAAATTAGGTGACGTCATTAGGAATCGAACCCGCGACCTCACCCGTGAAAAGCACTAAAAATTTGATTAAAGAAATAGGGATGAGGGAGGTTCTAACTTGGGTACTCCTAGATGGAAATTAATATACGAAATTAAGAATTGAGAGGAGTGGGATTCGAACCCACAACCTCTCAATCATAACATAAGGAAAAATGAAATGAAAACAAATGTGAGGCATGGGAATTGAACCCACAAACTCAAGGCAGTAGAGAAGAGTAAGAGAAAATGAAACAAAAAATGAGAGGTATGGGAATTTAACCCACGACCTCAAGGTAGTAAAGGAGATTTAAGAGAAAATAAAAATTAAAAGAAATGTGAGGCGTGGAATTGAAACCATGCCCTCTAGACAGTAGAGGCGAATTAAAAAAATAAGGAGAGGATGTGGGGGTTTGATCCCACAACCTCATGGTCAACTCGAGATAGCCAGGAAAATAAATAAAAATAAATAAAAGGGGTTGTGGGGATTCGAACTCACAACCCCTCGTCCAAGAAAGAGAATTTTCAAAGGATTGAAATAAAAAGGAAATGTTGCTGTTGGGGATTGATCAAGGGTCCCAATGTAATGTGTACTGAAATTAAATAAAAAGAAAAATATAAGTGTTGTCCAAGGGATTTTAAACCAGGTTCCCTGTCCCAATTCCGTATTGATATATAAGTCATGCGTGAATTAAATATAAAAGAATAATGTTGCGTACTTAGATCGAAATCGAGATCTTGGCATACATACAAGATGCATATAATCTTAGAAAGATATGAATCACTTAAACGAACTATGAGTGAAGCCTCATGGCTTATATGTTTAGACCTATAAGTATAGTATACATTTAAAAATAAACTTAATCTAAGATGTATGTAACGAAATGATGTAACCCTAGAAGGGTAAAGTAAGAGTGTAAAACACACTAAATGGCCAAGTGCATTGGCACATGATGAAATGCACAATAAAATGATGAAATGAACAATGAAGCAATGAAATGCCGAAACCCTAGAATGGTTAAGTAATAGTGTGAAACACATTAAATGGCCAAGTACATTGACATATCAGGAAATGAACATTCACGTAAAAGGGGATGAGTATTTATGAAGTGAAAATATACTAATGCCAATGAATGTGGTGTCAACATGATTTGAGACTAATGTAAAAGATGAGATCAATCTCAAATAAGCCTAAGTAAATATTACCAAAACGTACTCACCTATTAGAGTGTAAAATTAATGAACAGACCAATCCCTATGAACACTCTAATCAAAGTATTGAGATTAACACACTTAATACTAATAATGAGATGAGAAATCATCTATTGATCTATGATGTCCTCATACTAGAAGCAAGCTTCCATGACTTATGAGTTGAATGTAATGGAACATTATACTGAGCACCAAAAGACTAGCTATGAGCGGTGAGGCCTTCTTTCTGGAAGGGTGGAGCTTCACGTAACACTCATGAGATGAGACTGTCTGGAATGCAGGGTATGGGTCTCCTTATATCTCCTAGTCTTTTAACCTATACCACCAATATAGGGATCTAGCGGGGCTCAATACCCATGTACGCTAGCAGATTTTGGGTCACTTTGGCAGGTGATTCCACCCCTTTGCGGTGTGGGGGAGACACTGGATTTCATGATGCTCTCATGATCTATGTCGGTTAAAGTTAAAGTTCCCAATATATGAATGAGGCCAGACTCAAATGATTCATATAATGAAATGAATGATAGCAAAGGTGTTAGGATAGGATGATCAGGAGGTAAGATAGGATTAAGTAATGACACAACGTTATTCTTGATCATTGCCTAGCGAACCTGATGAAAATCTTAAACTACATCCAAGGTTTAGCTGGTGTTTACACTAGCCTATGAAAGAACTGAAATTATGTACATATGAGTGAATGAAGCACACTCTGTGTTTGCTAAAGAAGGCTCCATAGTTGAGGTTCCAGATGTTGAGACCTCATTTTGGGTAGTCTTGATGTAAGGTCCATGATTCCAAGATCTCATGGCATATGACTGAAGGATATGAAAAATGTTATGTGCTATATAAAAAATGTCATGTGCTATGTGACATATGTTATGTGTTGTGTGCAAGATGTTATGTGTTGTGTGCAATATGATAAGTATGATGATGCATGTTACTCTCATGGCATGACTTTCCTGATAAAAAATTTGTAAAGTTCACTCACTTTCCCAATCCCAATTTTTAAAGCTCACTAACTTTCCGAATCCCAATTTGGCTAGTCCACCGACTTGACTTTCCGTAATAATGTTGTTAGGAAAGAGTTGTTCTTAATCATTCATGTACTTGGTGTGTGTTTGAATATGCCCATACTTAGTACAAGTTTGTACTAATCCCATACAATTCCACAATTTTAGGTGCAGGCACAGGTGAACACTAGAGCTTACAAGTTGACGTTGAAGCTATAAGGACATGGAGCTTTCATCCGAACATGGTAAGCACTTATGATTTTGAGGATTTCTACCATTATTATCTAGCTTAGATGTAGGCTATATCTATTAGAGAATGTTCCACTAGTGTTTCATTCCACTTTTTTCAGACGTTCTATTGGTGCCATTTTGGCAAGTATACATTTTATGCTCTATTAAACTATTTCTTTCATTTGATGATCTTAATTTAGATGGTTGATGGTGAACAATTATAAATCATAGAATGATTAGTATGTATGTTAAGAAACAAAAAGTTTCAAATTTTCTGCTAAATTAACCTAAATGAAATAAGAATGGCATAAGAAGGCTTGTCTGCGATCGCCGACAGGTCAACGATGACGATCTCGTTTGGGGTCTACATTCCGGTTGTGACATGGAACATGCAAACCGAGGATGCAATAATTAAAATTATATTGATGCATTAATAAGTGAGGAATGCATGACTGAATAATTGAAATATCTGACCTAGCATGTGTAATTTAAGAAGTAATAAAATACATAGCAAGGGTTCTGAAATTCATGTGAGAAACGATGTAATAACATTATAATCTGATCTGAAATATATAATTAACTAATTTAGGATAATGTACTAGTGTTTTAGAAACCATAGGTCTATTCATGATCAAGGCATCAAGAATATGACTGCAATATTGGAACCTAATGGTTGAAAGAAACATTACTAGTGAAATCCCACATACTTGGTGACGAATTCCATGAATAAAATATTTTAATTTGGGGCTGCAATTGACCAAAACTTGTAGCATTCTTAAATTGGGTTCTTGACCTTTTTCTCCTCTCTTGATTCTAATATTCAAAGTTTTGATGTATCATGATTTTGACTTAGGTAATTTCTAGTTATATTTTTAGGCTTAAATTAACTAAAACCCAATTATTTAGGGTCTAAAAGACGTAGCTTAGGGGGAAAATGAACAAGGAAAAGACACCTACCTTAAAATCTATCGGAATCGCTCACATAGTCAACTGGTATACCGTAAGTCAATTAAAGGTCGGTACTGGTTCACCTCCATTTGTGACTAAGAACTTAAAGTCAGCTGGCAAATCGAAGGAGTCGAGTAACAAACCTAAGTCGACTGACGGCCCGTACTGGTCGAGCATCATTCGCGACTGAGAACTAGAAGTGAACTATCCACCGATCGAGTCAACTTAAAGTCCGTACTAGTGGATAGCCGTGCACGACTGAGGACATAATGTTTGCTGGCCCATCGATGCAGTTGATTTACTATAAAGCGACTAATAATCCGTAGTTCGCACCGTCACTGACACTAGCAACTTCTAAAAATCTTCTGTTTTTCTCAGTTTTTTAAACGGGGTGTTACAAAAATATTGCACAGTCTTGTAAGTTACATTGAAACTCTAAGAATGCAATAATTATAATTTATAAGGTGGCATTCTTTACTGAAACATGTATGTATATCCAAATAAGTAATCTACTATGTGTAACTCTTGAACTAAAAGAACAATATAGCTAGGATTCTAAATATCATTCAAGAAACTAAGAAACAATATGAAAATATGATTCTTATCATTCTACCAACTAAAAACCGAAGAATTCTTAATATTCAAGAAACCCTAGGTCTAGATAATATTAAGGGAATCAAGATTCTGACAAAAATATAAAGAACTGATAGGTCAAAGGAACCTAATACTTAAATCCCACATAGCTGGTTACAAGTTTCACTAAAAAAATCTTTCAATTTCTAGGCGAAATTGATGTATTCTCGCAGCATTCTTGAGCTAGTGCTGCTAGATTTTATCCTTTATTTTTCTCTAAGTTTGACGAATTTCTTTGTTAATAAGTGATATGTTAGATTTTAATTCATTTATTTTGTTTAAACCGATAAAAACTAACTACTTTAGGGGTTAAATGACATAGTTTTGGGTTCCACACATGATTAAATGACCAAACGACCCCTAACTGAAAATTTCTGAAGCCACCTGTAGAGTGATTACCGGCCCGTTAACCGACCCACGATCTATCCTATCCTTCGTCGATTGACTATTGGTTCTAGGCGATCTTGAGTATCTTGACCTATGACATATCAAGCGTGCATGGAAGATCCACGATCCGTCATTTCAGTCCGTCGATCGACTTTTATAGATGAATTGTAGGGGGCTCAACGGTCTACACCTATTGAATGATTGAGAGTCTATGGACTTAACCACGATACGGCCTATCGGTCTATTAGTCGACTTAAGAGGATGGGTTTTAGGGCCTATATCAATGGTCCTAGTTCATGGTCCTACGTCTGACCTACGGTCCACGGATAATGTAACTACACAAGGGTTTAATGAGTTAATAACTTATTATACTAGTGAAGAATAACTTTAGAAGTTAGTTTAATAATATTTGAAGTTGAACGTCAAAGGAAGATGGACACATCCCGAAACTAGTATTGTGTTTCCTAGTGTGTCCTTGAATGTTGTATGTGCTTTTACTTGTGGTTTGGAGTAAAAATATTAGTGGGGACGACTCCAAAACCTAGAGGGACCTTTTTAGGGTCAAAACCTCAAGATACGACTCCCCACAAACCATTGTCCAACAAGCGGCCAAAAGCACCAACCAATTATACATGAAAAGAACATGTTCTTGTCGTGGATTTGTTCCTCCATGCAACAAATGTGTGGTACACATCACAACACGTCACAGAATGTACTATCCCAAAAAAAATTTTAAAATTTTTTAAGGGTACAGCTCCGCTGTACGAACTTGTTTCGCGACTATAATACAAAAAATTTAAGTTGAGTTTGACTTGTTTAAAAAGTTCCAACTAATTTAAAGGTTTTCAGGGTATTTTGGGGGTGCATTATATATTTGTTTTTTGTCATTATTCACCCTTTACCCTAATAAAAAAATCCAATGTTAAATTAGAATAAAAAAAATTATAAGCTTTCCCTTCTCTCTAAATTCTCTCGAGTTAAATCCTCCATTGATGAAACCCTAGTTTTCATAGATATAAATTAAATATGGTATGGTAGTTTCATCCTTGATTTTTCTCTCATTCAAGGATCCAATTTAAATGGCTTTTAAAAAGATCTCAAAATCCCTAACGCCATGTTTCGAATCTTAAGCATGGGTTCTTGCATCAAAAGGTTTTAAGTGATGATTTATGAAGTATTCAATGTTAATTGATAGTTTTACGATCAAAACATCCATGAACCCATGTATTCCTTTGATTCATATTTTTGGATCTAAAGTGGGTGTATTTATTATGATCTAATTAAGTTTGAATTTATGTGTAGATAATTAGTGTCTAGTTGATTCTATGTTGATCATTGTTGAAATTCTGTACACTTTGCATTTTAGTATTGATATTTATATTGTGTTTTATTGGATCATTAATGTGGATGAATTGTTTGCCTTGTCTTATGTACATTGTCATTGGTATGATCTCTTGTAGTGTCAACTTGTTGGAAAGGCTAAGGAATGGTGATTTCGGATATTTCAAAGTGGTAAGTTTATTTAATTCCTTTATTTAGTGTAGGATTGATATTGAATTATTATTGATTAGAATGGTCCACTTATAGTGGCAATATTTACTTGTTTCAAATTTTATGAACATGGCCTTGTCTACATTATTATGTGAATTATCGTATTAGGATGATATGATACATGTGAATGTATGAGGTGAAGGTACTAATTATATGTCTATACGATTTTATATGGCTGCTAAAATGTTATAGTTTTTCTCTAATGGATGATGTATGATGATGAAGGACTAAAAAGAGCCCTTAAATATTGATGTTGTATCTTGTGTTGGTAGACTTAAATTTCTCTACTTGGTACATGAATCGTATTGAATAAGTGTATGAATGAAAGTCTAGGATCGGTTCACCTAAAGTTTGTTCCATTCCTAGAATGATTAAATGAGATATTCTAGTGTATGTCTTCATACAAGAGACCTAAGCATGATGCTCTTTCTTGATGAGTTTATAACCCTAACTGAAGGTAAAACCTTGAATATTAAAAGAAGGTTAAGAATGTTAAACCTTCAATAAAGAAAATAATGTTAATTTTTGGCCTTGAAGGAATATACCTATATATTGCCTCCTTCTTGAGTGGAATGGTGGACATAGATATAGGTATGCCATAATGGCATTGCGTCAATCTTTAAGAAAGTCATAAAACCTATCGTAATAGACATTGGTTGGAAGTCCTAGGGGACCCATTCATCGAAATGGAATGTTAAGTTGGTAGAGCTTAGTGATGGTACCATCTCTAATACACATAAGTTAATGAATTCCTTTATAAGAATAAAGGGAAATCACCTCACTGATATGCTTGTTGTAGTAGCTCTACATTTGATGATACTAGAGTACAAAGAAGCCCTTGATATCCCTTAGTCATGTGCAAATATGGAATGTGTCCTAGTTTAACCGTTGGCAAGAAAAACACCTTCCACGGTGTGGGGTTCTTATGACATTGGATTCCATACCTAGCTATTGCTTTCTATGTCTATTAAAGCCTATTCTCATCTTTTGGGATGTACACTCTAGTTATTTTGATAGGTTCTACAACGTGTAGATAGTGCAATGGGATGCTATCTACATGGAACGAGTCGAACTTTAAAATGCTAGATGGAGTTCCCTTGTTTTTCCAAGACTATTACTTAAAGCTCTAATTGGTTCCATGTCTCTTATATTGTTTTAAACTAATAATGTTCACTTAGTAAATGCAAGTTCAATCGAAAGGTTCTTATCTAGGATATCTTTGAGGATCACTTAGGTGTGCTTGAAGAGGGTGTATGGGCAATCTCTTCATGTCTTACTGAAGTGAGTGTTAGAACTTTATGTAGAGAATCTAAAGTTATGAAAAGTTTTACATGTTGAATATGGAATATGTATTATATGTAATTATTGACGTGTATTATGTATATTGACCTCTTATGATGAAGGTTTCTATCAAAATAGTATGAAGGTATATATGTTAAAGTAAATGCCACTTTTTGCATGGTTTTCGTGCATGTTCACGATACTTAGTGCATTCCATGTGCTAATTCATATGTTTCTCTATGTCTACAAGTGTAGGTGGCAAATGAGTATTTTTATAGAATTTGAAGTTATGAAAGTAGCATTCTTTAAAGATTGATATGTTCGAGGACATGGATTACATTTTAGTTTCCTTTTCTAAAAGACTTTGCAATAGACTATGACTTTCTTGTAAAATTTTTTAAATGATCGTTACCTTATGATACTAACTTGTGTCTAAGATAACTTATGTTGATATTAGTTTCTTTCTTACGTTATATAAAAGATTTTTAATACTTTTGGGAAAAGAATATCAAATATCTGCACTATTTCTATGACGAATGCAATGAAAGATATCTAAGTGCTTGTATAAGACCTCCAGGAGGTCAAGTATGCTGTGTGACGACATGGTGGTGCTCTAGGGTCGTTATAAACTTTATATTATAGCATTAGGTTATGAAGTAGTCGTTACAATTCAAAGTCTCAGAAAGTCCCATGTAGTAGAGTTTTTTTCATCGGTGTGAGTCACGGCACATCTAAGAGCGAGAGGCTATAGGACAATACAAGTTTCACTTTGTTCATTACTCTTGTGTCGTGCCATATATTTGAGGTTATAACTGTATTTCTATAATCTCTTCTCTTGTGTTTATAGCAAATAAATGCAACAACAACGCCCATAAGAAAATTGGATGAGGAAGTGGTGACTGAGGGAGTGCCTCCCCAATGTGAAAAAGTTCACCATGGTGAACAAGTTACTCAAGGTGGTAAAGTTCCTCATGGTAAAAAGTTCCCTATAAATAATCATGGGAATGACATCCTGCAGTTCCCCCGGACATGACTAATTAGGAGGTTAGAGGAGCTCTTGTTACCCTATCCTGAGTAATTATTGCTCAAGGGAATCGATGTGTAGGGAAATGCTCTTGATATTATCATGACCTCTAGGTTGAGGGACTTTTGTGAGGATGAATCCTCCTACTTTTCTTGTATCTAAGGTTGGAGAGGATCCTCAAGAGTTCCTATACGGTGTTTATGAAGTGTTGAGTGCTATGGCGTTGAATTCTAAAGAGAAGGCGCAGTTGGCTTCATACCAATTGAGAGAATGTGATCAAGCGTGTAGAGAGAAGTTAAGGTTGATTATTTAATAAACCTTCAACAAGGAAACATTAGTTTTGAGGAATATTCCTTTAAATTTACCCTATAGTCTATGTATATTCCATCTTTTGTGTCTAACCCTAGATATGAGATAAGTAAGTTTGTAGCCTGTGGTGCCAGTTTTGTGAAGGAAGAGTGATGTACGGCGATGCTCCATAATTAGATGACTCTTTCTAGGCTTATGGTGTATTAGCTTGAAAGGAGAGCTATAGGTTTCAAGAGAAAAAGAATAGATGGGAAAAATCAACCTTGATTTAAGAAAATAGCATTAAAAAATAGTCCCTAATGCTCCTAAGGTTAACTATGAGAGGGATGCAGGTTCACCAAATGTTAAGCCTAGTTTCTCCTCCTGTGGAAAGAAACACTTTGCGAAGTTTCTAGCCAGTACTAGTGGGTTCTATGGGTGTAAAAAGAATTATCATTAGGTGAGAGATTGTCCTACCTTGGCGTCTAGAAATAGAGAGTCTAAACAATCTCTTCCTAATGGTCCGGATATGTAAAGTCCCTAATACGAACTAGGTGAAATTATAGCTTCACATGTCTCTCATGATTTAATTATGTGTTAAAATTATTGACAAAAATATTTTAGGGAAGTTTCTAATGTTTGGTGATGTTTGTAGGTCAAACGTCCAAGAACGTCCATGACGTTTGAAAGATGTTCCTATGAACTTTTGTGTCTTAGTATGTTTTTGCAAGTTTTATGTGTTAGTTTTTGTTGAAAATGATGTGAGGGGACCCTAGGACCTATATTAACATGTATAGGGGTTCAACATCTGGGTACGACTCCACCTAGGATACAGAAGGGGTCCTAGAAGAGGACCCAACATTTGAAAACAAAACTGCCAAGATTTCCTCAATCGAAGCCCCTCACCTACGACCAGTAGACTGAACAACGCCCCGTCATTGGGGGTGCAGCTCCACACTTAGTGGTGGGAGAATAACCCCCACTTGACCATCCTCATACCCAATCGATTCCCCAGCAGGATGGGCCGTCGACCAAGTGACGCCCCATAGCTAGGTGTCCATCGATTGTAACTGTAAAGCTGCCGCAAATTACTCCAAGGCTTAGGGTGTTTTGGTAAATTGAGACAAAGTCTTTTATAAACCATGGCTGATTATTTTAGGGTATTTAGGGTTTTTTAAGTTAGGTTATACTCTTAGATCTTTATTATCCTTCATTTTCATATGGTAAAAATCCTCGCGCAAGAAAGAACTCTCTCAAACTCCATTGAAGCTAGAACTCAATGAAGGGCAAAGGTTAAGGTTGTGGACGGTAATTTCTTCAAAATTTTGAAGGTTTATTCTCATTGAAGTATGGTAGTTAATCCTTGAACTTCCTTTCAATGAAGGAGTCACTTCAAAGAGAATTCAAAAAGGGTTTGCAAACTCTAACTTCTTCTATCTCTTATTCCAAGCATGGGTCTTCGTATCAAACTTTTTAAGGATTAAAATATGTTATTTTTAGTGTTATTTTGTTATTTTAAAGTCAAAACATAAATGAAAGCATGCTTATTCTTATTATCAACTTATGGCTAATGAAGTGGGTTTGTTTCTTCTAATTAGGTAATATTAGAGTTGAGTTTCTTATGTTGTATTTTTTATTAGCTACTGCCAATATATTCCTATTTATGTTGTTCTTCCAATAAAGGTTTTGAGAGCTTGGATGAAGGGTAAGTTGTTCAATCTTGTTTAGTTTCCATTAAAATAATTCTTGAATGGTTTGGTCCACTTTTAGAGGTGGTGTCTACTTGAAGTATGTGAATTTGTAATTATATTTGTATTGTGAGTATGGCTTTGATATAATGATATGTTAAATAAGTTGATGGTGATGATTTTTTATTTGAAATGCAATGTAAAGATTGAATTTTACATCTTTTAATATATTATGACTAAGTGAAGTATATGAATATATGAAACATGTTAGTGTTTGATATACTACGAATGAAGGTATGAGTATGTCTAGGAATCAATGTAATGAAAGTGGTGATTATGTAAAAGTTGTGGTCACATTTATTCACACACACTTTGAATGAATGAGTGAATAACAAATGTAAATTGGGGATTCTTAGTTGGAAACTCTTCGTGAGTTGAGATGAAGTTTTTAGTAGTCACTTCTCTATTCCAAAGAACTTTCTAATATAGCTTAGAGATGGACACTCTCCGTGAGTTGAGATGTGGTGTCCAATATTTGTTCCTTGACCTTTAGTAATGAATGTTTAAGACTCTGTGGGTTAGTTATGCTTAGCACCGAGAGGATTTGAAGAAAGGGTTGTTCGACTTCGTTTGTTGAGATGTTGTATCCAATGTACCTATTGAGATGAGTACTCCCTTTTAGTAGAGGAGGAGTTACTTAGAAACAATATCCTCATCCCTTAACTATGGCCCGCATAGGAGTAGCTAATGGGGAATCCATGTAAATGCTAAAGAATGACGCTACCTTAGGCAAGTGGGGATCCCTCATCCGGCAGGGGGTTAATTCTGGGATTCCATGTCTAGCTCTCATGCTCTATGTCTATTAAAGATATCCCACACAAATGTAACTAATGAACTAATTCTTCAAAAGGGTCGACTACATAAGGTGGCGATTTTATGGGACGTTATCTACTCATTCCACAAGTAGGCATTTGGAGGTAGTCTTGGTGTGTCTTCATACGAAATGTATGAATGGGTCATTGTTTATGGGACATAGTGTATAATATTAAGAAAGTATGTTAAGGCTATGTCATGTATGATGAAGGTTATGAATGATGAATGTGGTGTGCATAATCTAAGGGAATCTTCGAGGAGCACTTGGTGGGAGTAGTAGTATGGGATGATACTCTGATATTGCAGTATGTGTAAGTCTGGGGTTGCCTTGGAGAAGGGTACTTATGTAAAGTCATTACATCTAAGTATTTTTCTTTCGTGTCTTTGATGTTGAGTTCACTGTAAGTGGTAATGGAATTGGTTTACTGTAACATCAAATGAATGTGAGTTCACTGTTAAGTTTCTTGAGTTCACTGTAAGGTGTAGTTTGATGCTAAAACTATGGAAGATGTATCTTATGTGCTAAAATATTATATAGATGTTTTTTTACTTATATAATCATGAAGGTTTTACTCATATATCATGAAAGCTTTATTTCAACTTAAATGTTCCTTTTTCAGGTGTTTTTGCATCGTGTCATACTTAGTGCAATGTGTGTACTAACCCTATACATTTCTATATCCTATAAGTATAGGTTGGAGGCAAGTGGAAGATTAGAAAGGAAGCTTGGGAATCAACTCTCTCAAGACTCGATACGTCCTCATATATTCGAGGACATAGTCTATGTTTTTTTTAGTTCTTATTTAAGACATGTATAAGACTTATTATGTATTTTCTTTCAATGTAAAGGTTTATTTTCCTAAGATATTTATGTTTTGTTTTTGAATTGGATTGTGACGATCAGACTAATCTTTAGCATTTTGTAAAGGATATTTCCCTATTATTAATATTGGATTGAAATGTTTTAATTCCACACGACTTTTCATGTCTTATGTAATGAACGGTAGTTTATAGGCTTGTACAAGACCGAAAATGGTCGAGTACGCCTTGTGACTACTATAGAGTGTTCCCTTCTTCTAGTGTGTACTTGTAGGTCATTATATACTTGGTATCAGAACATAAGGTTTTGGGAAATAGTTTAGGGCCCAAAGTATCACAAGGCACATCTAGTATAGTGTTGTACATCGGTATAAGTCACGACACATCCATATGCGGGAGGCCATAAGGCGATAGAAGTTTCACTCTCTCCATTATTCTAGTGTCGTGCCCTAGAGTTGAAGCCTATAAAATGTATTTCGCAACCTGTTCTTTTGTGTTTATAGGATATGAATACGAGGAGACACCCTCTACAAGGGATAAAAGAGGATTAGCTAATGACAGGATCCATCCCTGTAGTGTCCCTATAGTTGGCCAAAAGGAGTTGAATGAGTACAACCACAAGGACCTCAAATGCCCCAAATGCCTCGATTGCCCCAAGGTCCTCAAGCTCTATATATTAAAGTGTACATGATGAATGAGGAGATAGGGGTTGCCCTTAGTATTTTGATCCGACTCATGAGGACTCAAGCTCAAGTCCTCACTATCCATGTGACTACCCAAGCAAACCTAAGAGTTGGACTCAACCAAATGCAAGTACTCACTCTTCTAGAATCTAGGATTACAAGAGGATGAACCCTCCTACTTACTATGGAACCAAGGTGGATGACAATACACAAGGCTTCATAGATGAGGTATTCAAGGTGGTGGATGATATGGTTCTGACTTCTAGAGAGAGAAACACTAGCCGCTAAACAACTCGAAGATGTAGCTCAAGTGTGGTTTGACTTATGGAGGAAAGAGAGACCCTTAGAGGAAGATCTGATAGATTGGGAATTTTTCAAGGTGTCTTTTTTGAAAGTTGTTACCCTTAGAGTTGAGAGAGAAAAAGTTGGTGGAATTCATAATCCTTTGTCAATGGGGAACGATTGTGAAAGAGTAGTCTCTAGAATTCATCCAACTCTATAGTATACCCCTACCTTGGTAGCCGACCCTAGGGCTAGGATGAATAAATTTGTGATGAGGGTGTCTAGCTTGTTATAAAAGGAGTGTCATACGACAATACTCCTTAATGACATGGATATTTCGAGGCTCATGTTTTATTCTAAACAAATTGAGGAGTCTAGGATTAGGGAGAGGAATAGTGATGGGAAGAGGCCTAGGGTGGATAAACCAAATAAACCCAAACCTAAGAAGAGGTTCTATCATCAACAGTCTTGTAACACCTTGAAAATCCAAGACTCAAGGAAAGGCATAAAATAGGTGTCATAAAGTATAAAAAGAGTTTCTAAATCCATTTATAAAGAATATAGGTTATTTAGAAGGTTTAAGAACCAAATGTTCAAAGATGTCCGAGAAGTTCGTTCAAAGAGATGTTAGTGTGACTTAGCCATTTTACTAACTTTTAGAAGTCGAAAATGTACGAAAATGAGTAGAAACGTAGCTAATGGGTGTTGGGAGTAAATTCACGATTGAAACGTCTGGGTGAGACTCCCAAAAGACCAACCAAGGGCCCTCGAGAAGAACCCCTGCAGTTTGATGCAACACTGACTGGCAGTGTGCATCGACCTGGAAGGCAACGGTCCGTATGTGTTCTGATGGGGCGTCGAAGGCCACCATCATCCCTCACTTAGAAAGATTGTGAATTCCCTTGTTTACCTAGCTAGTGTTACACTCGACGGAAGGGGATGACGGGGAGTCATGGGCTCGCCGGGGTGTCGAGGCCACCGTCATAGCATACTTAGAAAATTAAGTGGAATACTAGCCTACAAAGTCTTTTATAGAGATGATGGAAGTGTAGGACGAAGGGGGGGGGGGTCTGTCGACCCACCGGCGGACAGTCGATTGAGTTTCGTCGTTGAGGGTCGAATTTTATTGATGGATTTTAATGATTTCATTTTAAATAGTTAAATGTTTTAGGGGTTTGATAGTGATGAAAGGGAAACTAATTAACATTATTAATCCCCTCTAAAATACTCTTAACCCTCATTAACTTTAAAAAAAAACTCTCTTCATTCTCTCTCATTTCTCTTCTCTACAGGAACTCACCAATGAAGGCTAGAAGAACTAGAGTTTGGGGGAATGAAAAGGGTGGATTCTTCATCAAATTGCTGAGAAACATTAAGGTATGGGTTCTATTAACCTTTTATATCCTTTCCTCAGAGGCTTCCATCAAAAATGGATTTCATAAAGTAGAGTTTTCTTATGGATTTCATTCAATTACGAAATTGAAGTTATGGATTGAGTTTTTTGTGAATTCTTAGGGTTATATCGAGTCAATTTACACGTATTTAAACTTGTTTATGATAATTCTTGATGGTTTGGTCAAATTGAAGAACATGGTCCTCTATTCCTAACCCTATGTAGTGATCTTGACTTATAATTGTATATTGAGTATTCAATTGAGTTAGTTGTTGATTTTATTACTATCCTATGGTGATATTATGGTTGAATTAAGATGAACTATAGGTTATGGATTAGAATGAGAAATAAGCCTATGTATCTTGTCTCAAGTTGTGGTCTAAAGATGAATTGTGTTATAGAGATATAATTGGCCTTGTTATTCTATTGATTATTCTTTTGTTATGATGTTACTCCCCAAGTTGTTTTGAGTTATGGGTTGATGGTAAGACATTGATAATAGACTATGAGAAAGACTTGGTAAATCTTTTAATCTTTATCATTACTTCCAATTGTGATTAATTGTTGTTAAGATATGATATTACATTGGAGTATACCTTATATTAAGATTATGGGATGGTATGATGTTGAATTGAAATGTTTTGACTAGGTTGTGAGGTTGGTTAAGTTTTATGGTCTATAAGGATGGTGAAAAACTATCAATGTGCCTTAACATGTTATGAAATGCTAAAGTGTTAACCTCACTTATATGAATTGTGATGAAAGGACTTAAACTCATACAATTGTTATTGAGCTATTGATGATGATGATTATACAAGGGGTAGACCCTATGGCCTAAATTAAGTTACGATTGATAATTAAAGTTTTAAAGACATTTCAAAAAGGGTATCTAGCATAGCACCTAGTGAATTAGATGGAGGAGTGTCCCTTTCCACATAGGAAAAGTAGGAGCACTACATCAGTCTTTAGATTTGAGATCATAGTGCATGGCGCATAAATAGGATCCCAACTAAATCTCCTAGTTATTGAACTATGTTGCCCCCATAGAAATACTAGCTAGTGGATCCACGTAGTTGCTATGTTTTATGTTCTGGTTCGGTTCTATCATAGCAAGTAGTCCACCTTCTTCTGGTGTAGGTTTTAATGACACTGGATTCCACTCTAGCTCAGGTGGTCTATGTCGGTTAGCGCAAAATGTTCCTAAAAATTAAAACGAATTAAAGGACTTGAATTCTAACATGGATAACCAAAGGGGTATAGCTTAGTCTAGGTAGGGGTATAGGACTCTACTTAAAGATTGAACTAGTTAGTCTTGAGGGGAGTCTTAGGAAAAGGTTCATAAATGTTTATGTTATGATAATATATTATGTACATATATATGTGATGACCATGTCATATTGTTGATACTATATGTTTATTCGTTCATTTATGAATATACCTTGGGTTATAATGATAATATAAGATGAATTTGTAAGACTAAATGCCATCAAATGTGAAGTTGGACAGTGGTGAACTTTTCTTGTTGAGGATACCTTATTAAGTAAGATTGTGGGGCTTTGCTTGGTCAATGCACTTGTTGACTTAATAAAAACTTGTGAGTAGTGTCTTGCTTATTATGATATGATCAACTCTTATTCATTCTTGTGATATTATTCCTTGATGCTAAGGTTGTAGTATCTTATGATTCTAGGAGTTGTGGGGTAAATGTTACTTGTTTCGATAGTAAGCATGTTTGGTTTATTAGTATGATTTTACTTGACTTTGCCTTAAGCCCTAAAAGGGGTAAAATAGCATGTTTTCATAAAAAGTCCATTTTTAGCATGTTTTGCTTATGTATGTGCATAACATCACATGCTTAGTACATGTGGAGTACTAACTTCATTTTCTTCCCTTGTCCCAAACATTTTTGGTTCTTGTCGTTGAAGTTGATTTGAGGTGATTTGAAGGAAGACTTGGACATTCTATAATCTAAGTGGTAGGTCCTCATTTTCCTCAAGGATGATGCCAATATTTTCTTTGCGAAATTACTTAGTTACTACAACTTTTGTATTGATTCTATTTCCTATTTGAGACAAAGGTGTATATAGTTTATATGCGGCTTACTTTTGTTGATGTAGGGGTATGCCCAATGTTATTGTCCTCGTTTACATGGTTTATGAGATGAGATGAATTTATGACTCTATTTCTTTACTGTACAAGTGTGTGAAATAAAAGTAGAAGACTATGTAATCTTCTTATATGAACGAGTCTATGTACACTAGATATTATTATGATTATGTGTATGTAAAGGTCTATGTAAACCTTTAATTTCAAGTAGTTGAAAAGTTTAAAATTCTTCCGTATTTTAATCGATTAATGCAATGATATAAGACTAAGAAGCTTGTCTTAGTCATCAAAGAGGATGACGACGCCGGTTACGTCTAGGGGGTAAACCCGGACATGATAAACTTGGTATCAGAGCATGAGGTTGAATATCATTGAGTTATGTCTCTCTCTCTCTCTCTACCACGTCTATGTAGGTTTATTTTCATAATTGTGAAATGTGCCACACATATGAGTGGGACCCTATATGAGGCTTAGGAATCACTCTCTTCCAAGGAAATCTAATATCGTGCCAATAGAGTATACTTATAGTGTGCTTTTGCCTATAATCCTATTGTTGTGCTAATAGGAAACTCGAACTCTCGAAGGAATGCGGCTCAAAGACTTGAGGAGGAAGTTTCTAATGTGAGAACTCCTCCCCATGGTGAGCAAGTTCCTCAATTTGAGGAAAATGCTAATGTCGATCAAGCCCCGGCTAACCCTCCACCTACGACGGAGGTGGAGATGAAGGCTATTCTTGCTCAAATGGCCATAGCTATGACTACCCAAGAACAAACCGCAACGGTTCAAGCTCAAGCTATGACGGCTCAAGCCAACTGAGATGTTGCTCCTAATCCTCATCAACAAGTAAATACTATGGCTTCCGGTCTACAGGACTTCAATTAGATTAACCCTCCTACTTTTTATGGGTCTAAAGCTGATGAAGACCCTCAAGAATTCCTTGATGAGGTCTACAAAGTGCCATACACTATGGGGGGTGACGTCAAGTGAGAAGGACGAGTTTGCCTTATATCAACTCAAGGATGTGTCCCAAACTTGGTAAGTTCATTGGAGGGACAAAGCCGTTGAGGGGTGGTCTGATAACTTGGGAGGTCTTCAAGGCAGCGTTTCTAGATCGGTTCTTCCCTAGAGAGATGATAGAGAAGAAGGTTTCAGAGTTCATCAATCTTCTCCAAGGAGGGATAAGTGTTCATGAATGTTCATTGGAATTTTTTCAGTTGTCCAAATATGCTCGTTCCTTAGTCTCCGATACTAGAGACGAAATGAGCCATTTTGTGATAAGGGTGTCGGAGGACTTATAAGAGGAGTACCAATCGGCCATGCTACATGACAACATGAACATTTCCCGTCTTATGGTCTACGAAAGAAGGGTTGAGGACCCAATATCTAAGAGAAATAAAAGATGATAATAGGTCTAGGTCATTTGATGGAGGCTCCTCAAAGAATATACTTGAGATACAAGATAAGCCTAAATTTAAGAAGCGGGGTTCAAATCAAGTCCCTACCAAATTCCCAAGATGTAGTGGCTATAGGTGTCTAACCCTAAATTTAAGAAGGGAATAGATTCTAATTCACCAAAGGAGAATCCAACTTCTGGAAAGTGTGTTAAAAATCTCTCTAGTGAGTGCGTTAAGGGGACGGATAATTGCTTTAGTTGGGGCAAGAGTGGTCAAACAATTAAGTATGGTCCAAACTTGAAGAGTCATGACAAGGGTGGTTGCCAATCTCAAGAAAGTGGTTCTAGAGATGCTCCCAAGAAGAACCGCTTCTATGCTCTCCGCTCTAAGGGTTAGCAAGAGACCTCTCCTGATGTGGTGACCGATATTTTGAAAATCAATACTCTTTATGTGTATGCTTTACTTGATCTGGGTGCTACGTTGTCTTTAGTTACTCCTTTAGTAGCTAAAAAGTTTGATGGTTTACCCGATATTTTGAATGAGCCTTTTTTGTATCTACTCCGGTGGGAGAGTCGGTTGTTGCTAAAAGAGTCTATAAAAATTTTCCTCTTTCATTGCCCAATAGAATTTCTTATGTTGATCTAGTAGAACTTTATATGCACGATTTTGATATTATATTGGGTATGAATTGGTTGCATGCATGTTTTCCATCCATTGATTGTAGGACAATAGTGGTGAGGTTTAACTAACCAAAGGAACCTGTTATTGAATGGATGAGGAGAAATTCTATTCCTAGAAGTCGCATCATATCTTGTCTAAAAGCATGTATAATGATCTCAAAGGGTTGTCTTTATCATATAGTAAGATCCAAAGATTTGGATTCCGAAATTCCTCCTATTGAGTCGGTCCCCGTAGTGAGAGAATTTCCGGAGCTTTTTCCTAATGACAATCCGGGTATTCCTCCACAACGGAAAATTGATTTTGGTATTGATTTAATACCAAAAACAAACTCCATTTCAATCCCTCCATATCAGATGGCTCCGGCCGAATTTAATTAGTTGAAGGCTCAATTGAAGGATTTGCTTGAAAAAGGCTTTATAAGGCCTAGTATATCTCCATGGGGTGCTTCCCTGTTATTTGTCAATAAGAAGGATGGGTCATTGAGAATGTGTATTGACTACCGCAAACTCAACAAGGTCACCATTAAGAATAAGTATCATCTCCCTCGGATTGATGAGTTATTTGACCAACTCCAAGGGGTGAATTAATTTTCAAAGATAGACTTGAGGTCGGGTATCATCAACTCAGGATGAGAGGGGAGGATGTACCGAAGACGGCTTTTTCGAACTAGCTATGGGCTTTATGAGTTCTTGGTCATGTCTTTCGGTCTCACTAGCATTTATGGACCTAATGAATAGAGTATTTCGAAATTTCCTACATTCGTTTGTCGTTGTCTTGATTAACGATATCTTTGTATATACGAAGAATGAAGATGATCATATGAGTCATTTGAGGGAAGTGTTGCAAACCCTTAAAGGACATCAATTGTATGCAAAATATAGTAAGTGAGAGTTTTGGTTAAGATCGGTTACTTTTCTTGGGCACATCATTTCTAGTGAAGGGGTTGAAGTTGACCCAAGGAAAACAGAAGCACTGAAAAATTGGCCTAGATGATTGACTACGACGCACATTAGGAGTTTCCTGGGTTTAGCGGGCTACTATCAGAGGTTCGTGGATGTTTTCACGTCCATTGTGTCTCCTTTGACTACTTTGACCCAAAAGAGTAGAAAGTTTGAGTAGTCGGAGTCACCTGAGAAGATCTTCCAATTGTGGAAAGATAAGCTTACTTCTGCTTCTATTGAACTTACCGGAGGGTACAAAGGGATTTGTGGTGTATTATGTCGCATCTCGAGTGGGTTTGGGGTGTATGCTTATGAAAAACGATAAGGTGATAGCTTATGCATCAAGGAAACTTAAGGTACATGAGAAGAATTACCTCACTCCTTACCTTGAATTAGCGGTCGTGGTGTTTGCTTTGAAAATTTTGAGGCATTATTGGTATGGGGTGTATGTGCAAGTTTTAACCTATCATAAGAGTCTCCAATATGTGTTTACCCAAAAGGAGTTAAATCTTTGTAAATGAAGGTGGATTGAGTTGTTGAAATATTATGATATGAGTGTCCTTTATCACGTCGGAACGGCTAATGTAGTTGCGGATGCTCTAAGTCGGATGACTATGGGTAGTGTATCCCTTCATGATGAAGCCAAAAATTACCTAGCAAGGGAAGTGCATACGTTGTCTAGGTTGGGGGTGAGATTGGAGAGTGCTACGAATGGTGGTGTCTTAGCTCATCATAACTCTAAGACATCGTTAGTGGTTGAGGTTAAGTCCAAACAACACCTTGACTTAGCCTTGATGGAGTTGAAAGAACTAGTTTTTCGCAAGATGAATGAATCATTCTCCCTAGGGTGGGGATGGTGTTTTAAAGTACCAAGGGAGATTGTGTCTTCCTGATGTAAATGGGTTGAGGGTACTGATCTAGAAGAAGCACATGGGTCACGCTACTCAATTCATCAAGGGTCGAGAAAAATATACCATGACCTAATGGAAATATATTGGTGGGAAAGTCTAAATAGGGACAAAATAATTTATCTCTAAGTGTTCGAGTTGTCAACAAGTAAAGGCCGAACACCTAAAGTCGGATGGCGTACTACAAGAGATCGAAGATCCAACTTGGAAGTGGGAAGACATCAATATGGACTTTGTAGTAGGTTTACCCCGGACCCAAAAGTCCAATGATTCCATATGGGTGGTTGTGGACCGATTAACTAAATACTCTCGCTTTTATCTCCGTTAAGTCTACATATTCAGTGGAGGATTATGCAAGAATCTTCCTAGATGAGATAATGTGTCGCCATGGCATTCCATTATACATCATATCTGATCGGTGCGCACAATTCACATCTTGATTTTGGAGGTCATTCCAAAAAGGGTTAGGTACTTTGTTTAAGTTAAGCACCACTATTCATCCCCAAACGGATGGTCAAGCGGAGTTTTCGATACAAACATTTGAATATATTCTTAAAGCTTGCATTACTGATTTTTTATGGAGTCGGGATAAAATTTACCTTTAGTGGAGTTTGCCTACAACAATAGTTTTAATTCATCCATTTCCATGGCTCCCTATGATGCCATGTACAGTAGGAGGTGTAGGTCTCCTATTGAATGGTTTGAAGTGGTGAGCCATCACTTCTAGGTCATGAGTTGATTTATAAGACTTCAAAAAAGGTTCATATCATAAGGAACAAGTTGCAAACGACCTACAGTAGGTAAAAGTCTTATGCCAATAATAGGAGAAGGAATTTGGAGTTTTATGAAGGTAATAAGGTGTATTTAAAAATTTAACCGATGAAAGGGGTGGTTAGGTTTGGCAAGAAAGGGAAATTGAGTCCTCGTTATGTGGGTCCCTATGAAATCTTTCAATGGGATGGTAAAGTTGCCTATGAATTGAAACAACCTAGTGAATTGTCTTCGGTTCATTCGGTTTTCCATGTTTCTATGTTGAAAAAGTGTATCGGTGATCCCGAGTCCATTCTTCCTATTTAGGGTCTTGGTTTCAAGGATAGCCTCTCTTGTGAGGAAGTCCCGATTCAAATTCTCTATAGGAATGTCGAGAAGTTGAGGAATAAAGAGGTGGTATCCTTGAAAGTTTGATGGAAAAAGCAATTAATTGAGGGTGCTACATGGGAGGCAGAGGCCGATATGAAATCATGTTATCCTCATCTTTGTGAGAATTAAGGTAAGCCATTCTTTTTAATCAAATAATTATGACAAAGATTTGTGTTTCTTGATAGTGGGGTGAAGTGTTGCAAAATAAAATTGCATATTTGAAAACCTCACAGTAAGTTTTACAGTGAAGTCATTGTAGTATTGCTATATAAAAATGTTTTTCTTTTTGCTTGCTTTAAGTTATGTTGTGCATTTCAATATGGTGAGTCTTCATGAAACGATAGGTAGCATGTTGTTAAGTCGAACATTATGCTAATTGAATCATATGATTTTTTTTGAGCTCATAAATGTTGTTAGAAGGAAATGCCTCATAATGAAGTGTTTTGAGCCTTAGGTGTAGTAATATGACTTTTGATATTTGTTTGGTCGAGGTGATATGAATTTATTAAATTGATATTTTTTATTGGTTGGTTTTCTAGCCTTGGGTCTATTTTATTCCTTTAAAAGGGTTTCAGTGTCATTCGGGGACGAATGTTCCTACTGGGGGGGGGGGATAATGAACACCTTGAAAATCCAAGACTCATGGAAAGAAATAACATAGGTGTCATAAAGTATAAACACTGTTTCTAAGTCCATTTTTAAAGAATATAGGTTATTTAGAAGGTTTAAGAACCAAATGTCCAAAGACACCAGGAAGTTGGTTCAAAGAGGTGTTAGTGTGCCTTAACCTTTTTACTAACATTTAGAAGTAGAAAATGTACAAAAATGAGTGGAAAGGTATCTAATGGGTGTTCGGAGTGGTTTCACGATTTAAACATCTGGGCGCGATTCCCCAAAGACCAACCAAGGGCCCTCAAGAAGAACCCCTGAAGTTTGATGCAGAACTAACTTGCAATGTAAACCGATGGGGTATACGATTGTCTGTAAGTGGCCTGACGGGGCGTCGAAGGCCACCGTCGTCCCTAACATGGAAAGATTGTGAAGGCCCTTTTTTACCTAGCTACTGTTACACTCGACGGAAGGGGACGACAGGGCATCATGGGGTCGAAGGGGCGTCGAAGCAACCTTCATCCCATACTTAGAAAAATTCTAGACAGCCTAGACTGCAAAGTCTTTTAAAGAGATGACAGAAGTGCAGGACGGGGGGGTGTCTGTCGACGAGTTCTCATCTATGAGGGTCAAATTTCATTGATGGATTTTAATGATTTCATTTAAAATAGTTATATGGTTTAGGGGTTAGATAGTGATTACAGGGAAACTACTTAACTTGATTAAGCCCCTCTATATATACGCTTGACCCTCATTAAGCCAAAGCCAACTCTCAAAATAAAATCTCTTCCTTCTCTCCTATTTCTCTCTCTACAAGAACTCACCGTTGAAGGCTAAAAATAACTAGGGTTTGGGGGTGGAAAAGGGTGGTTTCTTCATAAAATTGTTGAGAAACATTAAGGTATGGGTTCTATTCACCTTTGAGATCCTTTCCTCAAAGGGTTCCATCAAAAATGGATTTCAAAAAGTTTAGTTTCCTTATGGGTTTCATTCAATTTCAAAGTTAAAGTTATGGATTGAGTTATTAGTGAATTATTAGGGTTATATTGAATAGATTTACATGTAATTAAACTTGTTTATGATAATTGTTGATGGTTTGGTCAAATTGAAGAACATGATCCTCTATCCCTATCCCTTGATAGTGATCTTGACTTATAATTGTATATTGAACATTTCATTGAGTTGGTTGTTGATTTGATTACTATACTATAGTGCTATTATGGTTGAGTTAAGATGAACTATAGGCCTATCATGCTAGTTCTTGAGATGTAATTTAGGTTATGGATTATAATGTGAAATTAGCCTATGTATCCTGTCTCATGTTGTGATCTAAAGATGAATTGTGGTATAGAGATATAATTTGCCTTGTTATTCTATTAATTATTCTTTTGTTATGATGTTACTCCACAAGTTGGTTTGAGTTAATGGTTGATGGTAAGACCTTGATAATATACTATGAGAAAGACTTGGTAAGTCTTAGAATATTTATCTTTACTTCCAATTGTTATTAACTGTTGTTAAGCTATGATATTACATTGGAGTATACCTTATATTAAGATTATAGGATGGTATGATGTTGAATTGAAATGTCTTGACTATGTTGTGAGGTTAGTTAAGGTGTATGTGCTATCAGGACGGTAAAATACTATCAATGTTCCTTAAAATGTTATAAAATGCTTGACTGCTAACCTTACTTTTATGAATTGTGATGAAAGGACTTAAACTCATAAAATTCTTATTGAGCTATTGATGATGATGATTATACAAGGGGTAGACCCTATGGCCTAAATTAAGTTATGATTGATAATTAAAGGCTTAAAGACATTAAAAAAGGGACTCTAGCTTAGCACCGAGTGAAGTAGATGGAGGAGTGTCCCTTTCCACATAGCAAAGGTAGGAGCACCACGTCACTCCTGAGATTTGAGATCATAATGCATGGCGCATAAAGAGGATCCAACCTAAATCTCCTAGTTATTGAAAACTGTTGCCCCCATAGGAATACTAGTTAGTGGATCCACGTAGTAGCTATGTTTTATGTTCTGGTAGTACCTTGGCAAGTAGTCCACCTTCTTTCGGTGTAGTGTTTTATGACACCGGATTCCACACAAGCTCAGGTGGTCCAAGACGTTTAGGGAAAGATGTTCCAAAAAATTAAAACAAATTAAATTACTTTAACACTATATATTATAAGCTAAGAGGTCTAGCTTAGTGTAGGTAGCGATATGGGACTCTACATAGACATTGCACTAGTTAGTCTGTAGGGCAGTCTTAGGAGGAGGTTCTTATATGCTTACGTTATGATAATACATATATATATATATATATATATATATATATATATATATANTATATATATATATATATAATGACCATGTCATATTGTTGATACTATATGTAGATTTGTTCGTTTATGAATATTCCTTGGGTTATAAATATAATATAATATGAAGTTTTAAACCTAAATTACATGAAATGTAAAGTTGGGCAGTGGTCATGTTTTCTTGTTGAGAATACTTGATTGAGTAAGGTTATGGGGCTTTGTCTTGTCATTGCACTTGTTGACTTAATAAAAACTTGTGAGTAGTGTCTTGTTTATTATGATACCGTCAACTCTTAGTGATTCTTTTGATATTATTCCTTGATGCATGTTTTGTTGATTAGTATGATTTACATGACTTTGAATTAAGCCCAAAAGGGGTAAAATATCATGTTTTAATAATAAGTCTCTTTTTAGCATGTTTTTCTTGTGTATATGCATAAGATCTCATACTTAGTACATGTGGAGTACTAACCCCATTTTCTTCCCTTGTCCCAAAGACTTTATTTTCCGGTCGTTGAAGTTGATTTGAGGCGATTTGAAGGAAGACTTGGACATTCTATCATCCAAATGGTAGGTCCTCATTTTCTCCGAGGATGATGCCAATATTCTCTTTGTGAAGTTACTTAGTTACTACAACTTTTGTATTGACTCTATTTCCTATTTGAGAAAAACTTTTATCAAGCCTATATGCGGCTTACTTTTGTTAATGTAGAGCTATGCCCAATGTTATTGTCCTCATTTAGATGGTTTATGAGATGAGACGAATTTATGACTCTATTTCTTTACTATACAAGTGTGTGAAATAAAAGTAGAAGACTATGTAATCTTCTTATACGAACGAGTCTATGTACACTCCATATTACTATGATTATGTGTATTCAAAGTTCTATGTAAACCTCCGATTGAAGTAGTTGAAAAGATTTAAATTTTTCCGTATTTTTAATCAATGAATGGAATAATGTAATACTAAGAGGCTTGTCTTAGTCCTCAAAGAGGATGACGACGCCGGTTACGTGTAGGTGGTAAACCTGGAGGTGACAAGTCTTCCATGGGGAATAAAGGTAGGGGTTCAAACAAAACTTCCCATGGAGGTGTCCATGCTTTTGAGAGGTTTAGGTGTACTACTTTTGGAAAGCAAAACTTTGGTAAGTATCTTGCCGGTACAGATGGTTACTTTGGGTATGGTAATAAGGAAAACAAGACGAGAGATTTACTTAACCTCAAGGAAAAAGGAAAAGAGGTCAACTAAGCTCCCCAAGGTGGTCTATATCCCAATGCTCCAAAAAGGAATAGTTTCTGCGCATTTGGATCTAGAGGAAAAGACAAATCCGGATTGATGTCCCGTTAGGTATTAATTATTTTTGGTTGTAATGTTTATATTGTAAGATGAGCTTATATGGTATTGTCTCTCACATTGTCATGCCTTCTTTATAAATTTCCAAAAAATATGATTTATTGAGTTATTATGTATACTCTACTGTAAAGGGTTGTTATTCACTATAAAGAAACTTAAATTTTTGACTAAATTGCATTTCCATGAATAATGGTCTCAATGTGTGGAGAAATTATGTGTATGAGCATGTTTAATGTTGGAGATAGTAGTTCCTCCATAAATTAAATGAAAATGACGAAGCATGTGTGAACTTTGAATTGTGGAACTTATTTCAAATTGATTGTGTTATTTGATAATGCTTGGTGATATGAATTTTGTATTCCTTGTGAATTTGGTGCATTGACTATGAATGTTTTGACCATAATGTGACGTGTTATATACTTATGGTTGAGTCCTTGGTTCCATTATAAGTGTTTAGTGTAATTCTAGGATGAATGTCGTTCCAAGTGGGGTGAATGTAACATCCCTACAACGAACAAGGTGAAACTAGATTTTCTGTCACATCCGGGTTTACCCCCTAGACGTAACTGGCATCGTCTTCTTCTTTGAGGACTAAGACTACTCTCTTAGTTTACATCATCACATTCATAAGTCAAATTTAGTGGAAATTTTATAACTTTTATTACTTGTATTTGGTGGTTTACATAGACCTCTACATACACAAAATATATATATATATCGAGTATACGTAGACCCTTCGCATAGGATGGTTACATAATCTTCTACTTTTATTACACATACATATATAAGATAAAACATAGTCTTAAGGATTTTCTCATCTCATACCATCTAAAGGATCTTATCAATTTGGGAATAGCCCTACATCAATGTAAAGAAGCCACATATAGGCTTATACAAATCGTACTCAAATTAAAATAGAATGAACATAAGAGTCTTAGAAAACAAAGCAAGTCCATAAGCGAGATATTGGCATCGCCCTCGGAAAGTGAGGACCTACCCACTTGGATGGTAAAGAATATCCAATTCTTCTTAAAGTCGTCTCAAATTATCCTACAACGACCGGAAACTACAATTTTGGAGAAAAATAAAGAAATAGGGTTAGTACGTCACTTGTACTAAGTATGAGACCATATGCACATATATTTATAAAATATGTTCAGAAAATGACATTTCCATAAGTCTGCATTTTTTCAAAAAAAACTATATGCATATTCAACAATACCATACCAAACAAAATGTCACATTTATTAAGTCATAGGCATGCTCATTTAAATACCACAACATCAAGTCTAGTCGAATAAAACATTCCTGCTATACAAGTAGATACATATTCAAGTCACTCTACAAGAAAGTCGTATTAAACAATAAGCATGAAAAAGAGTACGTTTCGTTATAACAAAGCAAGATAATCCCATAACCTTGCTCAATAAAGTAAACCCAACAAGAATCATGACTAATACCCTACTTACATAACATGACATTAAGATATACGTTTCATCATACTTTAACGATATAGACCAATGTATATACTAAAGTGAACTAACCAACATATAGTATCGAGAACATGCAAGTCCTGCATATACATATCATATATCATCATAAACATAAACATACATAAGTACATCTCCCTAAGACTCTTCTCAAGGATAACTAGTGCAATGCTTAGGTAGAGTCCCATACCTCTACCTAGACTAAGCTTGACCACATTGGTTATCCTAGTTAGAGTTCAATCATTTAATTTATTTAACCTTTTGGGAACATCTTGATCTATACAACACAGACCATATGAGCTAGTGTGGAATTCGGTGTCATAAAACCTACACCAAAGAAAGGCAGACTACTTGCCAAGGTAGTAGCAAAACATAAAAAATAGCAACTATATGGATCCACTAGCAAGTATTCCTATGTGGGTAACATATTTCAAGAACTAGGAGATATTGTTGGGACCCTTTTTATGCTATATTCATTGTAGTATCCAATCTCAAGAGTATTTTAGTTCTCCGAACTTCCCTATGTGGAAAGGGACACTCCTCACTCTAGTTCAGTCTGTGCCAAGCTAGAGTACCCTTTTTGAAATGTCTTTAAGACATTAATTATCAATCATATCTTAGTTTATTTAATAGGGTTAAACCCTTGTATAATCATCATCATCAATAGCTCAATAAGAATTGATGAGTATAAGTCCTTGCATTACAATTCATATAAGTGAAGTTAGCACATTAGAATTTCATATAATATTGTGGCACATTGGTGATCATCACCATCCTTATAACATATACACCTTAATCGACTTCACAAAATAATCAAGAAATTTTAATTCAACATCATATCATCCTATCAATCCTAGTACAAGGCTAACTCCAATAGAACATCATAACCAAATCACAATTAAACACAATTGGGAGTAAATGATAGAGATGATAATAATTACCAAGCCTCCTTGATAGTTAATCATTAAGGCCTTACCATAAACCCTCGATTCAATCTAATTTTGATGTACCACATCATATTTCAATAATCAACATAATAACAAGGCTAGCAGAATCACTACATTACAAGTCATTACTAGATCATAGCTTAAGATAAGACATTTAGGTTAGTTCATTTTATAACCTACATCATAATCTCAATAGCTAGCATTAAAGACTATAATTAACTTCAATTTTCTCATGATTAATGTAACAACATCAACTAATAGCAATTCAACTAATAACCAAGTCAATTGAATCAATTTCAACCTAATTCATGTTAGTATAAAACCAAGGGTTAAGGGTTAAGGATCATCATATCAAAAATATACCAAATAACTAAGATATACTATAATAAAGTTGTAATAAATATTTATCTATTCATATTATCCAATAGAAAACATAAATAATTCAATTCATAATCCTATTTTCAAGATTGAGAACAACTCACGTGAAAACCCAACTTTTGAAAATATTTTGAAGGAACCCTTTACAGGAAGAGGTATGAAAGGTGAATTAGATCCCATACCTCAATGTTTCATAAAGATTTGATGGGGAAATCGTCCCTTATCAGCCCCCAAATCCCTCCCCTGTGTAGTCTTCAATTTTATCTTCCAAATAGCGAGAGAGAGAAGAGAGAAAGAAGAGGATTTATTTTGAGAGTTGTGTTTAATCTAATGAGGTTTGGGGACTTCATATTGGGGCTTAATTTAATTAATTAGACTCACTTAAAACCCTAATAAATCACCTCGGCCCCCAAATAATTAAATTAAATGAAGTTAAAATATGCACAGAATTTGACCCGCACAGACGGATCCCCAACCGATGGGCCCTCTGTGAGTCGACGAATGGTCCCCCCTATCCTGCACACTCTTCCTTTTGGTCAGAGACTTGTGTAGGTGAGGGCTCCATCAATTTGGCTAAGTGTTGTACGACGGTTGGTATTGACGCCCCGTAGATCCAAACACAAGACGTCGATGGTCTCTCGTGGTTGCACACTACCAGGCAGTGTTGCCTCCTACATGCTAGGGTCATCATAAAGGGCACTTGGTTGGTCCTTGGAGTGTCTTACCCATATGTTTTAACCAATAATCATCCCAAACACCTATTAACTACCCTTCCACAAATTTTCATGGATTTTAGACATCTAAAAGTTCATCAAATAGGCTTAGACACGCTAGTGCATCCTAGGATTAGTTTCCAAACGTCATGGAGGTTCTTGGAAATTTTTTTTCCTAAACTTCCTAAATGACCTATTTTCTTTAAAATAGGTATTAAAACAGTGTTTAGACTTTACTTCACCTATGGTATGCTTTAAGACTTGTCTTGGATTTTTTGAATGCTATAGCTTCACATGTGTATCATGAGTTAATTATTTGTTAAAATGATTAATAATAATGTTTTGGGGAAAAGTCTAAAGTTTTGTGATGTTGGGAGGTTAAACATCCAAAAACGTCCATGACGTTTGAAAGATGTTCCTTCGAATGTTCTTGTCTGTCTCAGTTTGTTTTCACAAGTTTTACGTGTTTGTTTTGGTTGAAATTTATGAGAGGAGACCTTAGGACATAGATGAATATGAATAGGTTTTAAAATTGAGGGTATGACTCAACCTAGGATCCACAAGGATCCTAGAAGAGGACACAAGACTTGGCCACAAAACTGCCAGGACTGCCTGAATCGACGCCCCTCACCTATGGACAGTAGAGTGAACGAAGGGCTGTCGTTGGGGTCGTATATCCACCCTTACTGGTGGGAGATTAAACCCCATGTGAACAGCCTCAGACCCAATCAAATCCCCGTTAGGATCGGCCATCGACCAAGTGACGCCCCGCAGCTAAGAGTCTTTTGATGGTCACGATAAAGCTACATGAAATTCTTCCAAGGCTTGGGGTGTTTTGGTAAATTCACCCCAATTATTTTGTTAACCATGGATGATTATTTTAGGATCTTTAGGGTATTTTAAGTTCATTTATACTCCTAGTCTAGGCTATACTTTATTTTCCAATATTTAAAACCCTCCCTCAAGAAAGAACTCTCTCAAACTTCATTAAAGCTAGAACTCGACGAAGGGAAAAAGGTCAAAATTGTGGACGTTTTCGTCATTAAAATTTTGAAGATTTCTTCTCATTGACGTATGGTGGTTCATCCTTTAACTTCATTTCATTCAAGGAGTCACTTCAAAGAGATTTCAAAAGGCATTTTCAAACTTTAACTTCCTCTGTCTTTGATTTTAAGCATTGATTTTTACATGAAATTATTTTAAGGATTCAAATATGTTGTTATTAGTTTTAAATTGTTATTTTAATATCAAAACTTCAATGATACCATGCTTATGCTTATTATAAACTTTAGGCTTATGAAGTGGGATTGTTGCTTCTATTTAGATAATGTTAGAGTTGAGTTCCTTATGTTGTATTGTGGGTTAGGTACTACCTATATATGAATAGTTATGTTTTTTTGGTGAAATATTGATAAACGGTGGTGAGATCTGGGATGAAGGGTAAGTTGTTCTATTTTTTTTACTTTCCATTGAAATGATTCTTGAGTGGTATGGCCCACCTATGCTTGCAGTCTTTAGGTGATGTATGTGAATTTGTGTTCATATGTGTATTGTGAGTATGGAGGTTAATGAGTAAAATTGAATTTGACATGTTTTGCTAACATGTGCATAAGAAAGGTGAAAGATTTGCATAAATAAGATTTTCATGAAAAGTTTCTCTTTTGCTTGAATTGCACATTGGTATATTGTTGGCTTTATAAAGTGATATTTATCATGTGGATGTTTGTTGAAATGAGTTTTTGGCGTAGGTGACTCTATATGGAATGTTGAGCTCATATTGCATTGAGAAGAAAATCCCTCATGTTTTGATGTCGAGCTCGTAAATGATATAATTGATGTTTTGAGTTTCTATGTGTAAATACCATGTTGATATGTTGATTGGAGGTGTAACTCTTGTTTTTTTAATATGTTGTTGTTGTTGGGTTGCTAGTACTGACTCTATTCTTTCCATTTAAAAGATTTTAGTGTCATACAGGGACGAATGATTCCTGGGGGGGATATTGTAACATTCTTAAAGTCTATGACAAAATCTAGAGCCTCTCATGGTTTTCTAAGGGTTTTTACACCTTTTTAAGGTCAAAACTAATGTTTATGAGTCATTTAGGAAGTTTTGGAATCAAGAAGTCAAAAAATGTCCATGACGTTCGGAGACTAGTCAAAGAGGTGCTACTGTGCCTTAGCCTATTTTACAAGGTCTTTTGAGTCGTACTTTTGTGAAATTTTATGGAAATGTGACAAACACGTATTGAAATATGTTTAGGGTTGAAAAGTTTAGCTACGACTCCCTAAAGGACCACCTATGGGTCTTTGAGGAGGCCCCTTCCATTTTGGAAAAAAGCTGTCAAAATACAGTGGCTACCTACGTATGCCATCGACGGGGCGTAAGCCAATCGATGAGATGCCAATGCCTTTGTCGAAGAACACTTGTTTAATATTCCAAAAGGAGAAAAATGCATACTCTCTAATCCGAACCACGAATCTGCAAGACGTAGGGGAACAATGCTTTTAGACTAGGCTCATTTGATTAAGTTGTTTATGTAGGGTTCTAATTAGGGGTTAAGGGTTGGTTAATGAGATTTGTTAAGTCACTCTATAAACTACCCTAAGCCTTAATCCCACTTAACACCTCACAATTCCCAAACCCAAATAGCTCTTCCTTCTCTCTACTTTCTCTCTCCCAAGGAAACTCCATAGAAGACAAAGGTGTAAGGGTTCTATGGCATAAAGAATACTAATTTTCACCATCAATCTACAATGAATATTAAGGTATGGGATCCTTTGACCTTTGTATTCCTTTCCCCAAAGGGTTTTTCCAAAATTGTTTTTCAAAAAGATGATTTCATGTGGGTTTGTTCCTAATGCGGATTTAATCTTCCAGATTTTATTCTCTATGGTTTCTTTCTGGCATTATGATTAGATTATGTTGTATTATTTTTAAATTATGATAGTTCTTGATGAATTATTCCAGTATGCGGAATAGACCATGAATTGACCTAAATTCCCTAACCCTAGGTTATGACTCATGTTTAATTGATTAGTGTTGATGCCATTGAGTTAATTCTTGTGTTAATTATTATTCAATGATGTATTTTTACCTATTGATGGATGAAATCAGATTGGTTGAGGGTATGACCAATGGTAATGGCTTTTTGAGAATTGGTAAGACATTATGGTCTTAAACCTTTACTTCAATTGTGATGACATGTACTTTGTGATGAAGTTCAATTGAAGCATGCCTTATTATTATATTAAGTATGTGCTAGAATGATGATACAATTGAAATTTTTTTATTACGTGAAGGTGTGAGATTATATTAATATGTAATGGTATAAGGTTGGTTATGAATGGCCTATGTTATTTATTATGACATATGATGATAATGTGTCGATCTCACATAAAAGGGTTGTGTTGAAAGAAAATTATTATGAAAGTACTAATGAGGTAATAATATGAATATACAAGGGGTTACTCTCCTATTGTCTATACTAAGTTATGATGATTTATAATGGATCAATAACATTTCCAAAAGGGACTCTAGCTTATCACTGAGGGAAGTAGATGTGACATGTATCCCATTCCAATGTGGGAAGGTAGGTTCACAATGGTTCTTAGGAGATGGTGAAATTAATGCAATTAAGCATCGAAAGGGTCCCAAGTATATCTCCTAGTTTTTGAACTATGTTTCCCCTATAGGAATATTAGCTAGTGGATCCACCAAGAATGGTATATTCATTTTTTGGTATTGCCTTGGCAAGTAGTGCAACTTCTTTCTGTGTATGGTTTAAGGACACCGGATTCCACATTTCGCTCCTGTTGTCTATGTCTGTTAAAGCAAGTTTTCCCAAGAGTAAAATAAAGTAATAATGTTTACACTAACGAAGGTGACCTAAGGGTTTGACTTATTCTGGGTAGGGATACGGTACTCTACCTATACATTCCACTAGTTGGCCTTGAGGGATGTCTTGGAAGGTTGCTATGATGTTTTATAAAGTAAATGATATGCATATGATGATTTTACATTTTTATGATCCTATACGATGTTAATTTCAAGTATGAACATGCTATTGTTCTATATGGCTAAATATGATGATGAATGCTCTTAATGCTATGTTTGCACTTAGGCATTGCTTATGGTCCTTTGTTGGGATTACTTAGTTGAGTAAGGTTATAGGGCTTTACATGGTAATTTCATTTGTGTACTTGATGTTGGGTTATGAGTAAGGGTCTTGTATATGTGGTAATATTATGAACATCTTATATACATTTTGTGGTTTTATCATGATGTTGAAGTTTGTTTACTCATGTGCTCAATTATTCTATATTACATGTTGCCTTGGTTATACTTGATGATGTTGGTCTTGTGTTGTATATGGATTTATCTTAAGGAATATGTTATTATTAAATCATAAGTGTTCTTGATTGTGCATAAGGCTTATTAAAGTAACTTAGCATTGTTTTGAGCAAATGTCCTCTTTAAAATGATTTCAAAAGTTTTATGTGCATATTCCTATACTCAGTACAACTGTGAACTAACACATATTTCTACGTTTCTATAATTATGTAGGTCTGGGATTTGATATTCTATAAGGGTCATTTGAAGACAACTTTGACTCTCATACTCCAAATTTTGTATGTACTCACCTTTCGAGGACGATACCACTATCTAGATATTGATGTTGTTATAGTTTAAAGACATTCAGTTCTTTCCTTTTAATTTGAAGACGATTGTTCTATATGCCAATATGTGGCTTTTATTTAAGTAAAGTAAGGGCTATGCCCTAATGTTGTATTCGATTTTTTATATTTTTATATGTTAGACTTATCCTAGACGTCTTATTACAATATCTTCTTATACTATGTATGTGAAATAAAAGTAGAAGCCTATGTAGTGCTTCCTAGAGGAGTCTATTTGACTTCCTATGTATATATTATGTGTAAGCGAGATCTTATTACAATATCTTCTTATATGTAGTGCTTCCTAATGTTGTATTCGATTTTTTATATTTTTATATGTGAGACTTATCCTAGACGTCTTATTACAATATCTTCTTATACTATGTATGTGAAATAAAAGTAGAAGCCAATGTAGTGCTTCGTAGAGGAGTCTATTTGACTCCCTATGTATATATTATGTGTAAGCGAGAGATCTATGTAAACCTCAATGTATATGTAGATGAAAAAATTTTAAATTTCCACAATTTAACTCATAAAATGTAATGATGAATGCTAAGAGGTTAGTCTTAGTCCTCTCCAAGGAAAACAACATTGATTACTTCTAGGGGGTGTTCCCCGGATGTGACAAAATATATCTTTTTTGCATGGTTTTCTTCCATGTTCACCACCATACTTAGTGCATTCAATGTGATAATTTTATATGTTTTTCTATGTCTACAAGTGTAGATGGCAAGTGATTATTTTCCTAGAAGTTAAAGCTTGGGAGGTAGCATTCAGTCAAGATTTGTATGTCCTCATATATTCGCAGACATGGATTACATATTAGTTTTCCTTTTCCATAAGACCTTGTAATACACTATGAATTTATATTCAAATTATCTAAAGGGTAGTGACCCTATGATATTGACTGTGTCTAATATATCTTATGTTGGGTATTCGTTTCTTTCTTACGTTTTATAAAAGATGAAAATTCAATGAAAGATGTCTAAGGTCTTGTATAATACCCCCGAGAAGTCGAGTACACCGTCTATTGACCTGGGGGTGCTACCCTGTCATTAAAAACTTGCTATTAGATAATAAGGTTATGAAGTTGTCTTTAGGTATCGAAGTGTCATTAAGACATGTCCAGTAGAGTCTTGTACATCGGTGCGAGTCGCAACACATCTTTGAGCAACATGCTATTGGCATAGAAGTTTCATGTTCTTCATAACTCTTGTGTCATGCCATAAACGTTAGGTTTATAAGTTTATTTCATAATCTCTTAACTTGTGTTTATAGGATGTGAATACAAGAAGGTCTCCAACAAAAACAATGGATGAGGAAGTGATGTATAAGGGAGTTCCCACCAAGGTGAACAAGTTCCCCAAGTGTTCAAGTTCCTCAAGGTTAACAAGTCCCTATAGCTAATCAAGGGAATGATGTTTCGATTGATCCCTCGGACATAAATATGCAAGAGGTTAGTGGAGATCTAGTTACCATAGCCCGAGCAAAGTTGTCTCAAGTTGATTGAAATGTAGGGTGTTTGATTAATGATCTTAAGGTTAAATGACCTCTAGGTTTAAGGACTTTGTGAGGATGAATCCTCTTACTTTTCTTATCTCTAAGGCTGGAGAGGATTTCAAGAATTTCTAGATGGTGTTTATAAAGTGTTGAGTGCCATGGGGGTGACTTCGAAAGAGAAGAGGGAGTTAGCTTCAATTAAGGGAGTCTTCTCAAGTGTGCTACACAATGGACATACAATAGGCTGGTTGAATCGAGTCCCATAAAATTGGAAGAGTTTAAGGAAGAATTCTTAGGAAATCACTTTCCCCATGAGAAGAGGGAAGTTATGTTTTATTAATTCATAGATCTTAGGCAAGGTTACGTGAGTGTGGAGGAGTATTCCTTTAAATTTACCCTATTATCTGAGTATAGCCCGTCTTTGGTGTCTAACCCTAGAGATGATATGAGTAGGTATGTGATACTTGTTGCCGATCTTATGATGGAAGAGTTCCATATGAAGATGTACATTTTGTCCTGTATCTATATAGGCCTATGTTGTATGCTCAATCTATTGATCAATCTAAGATTGAAAGGGGTAGAGGTTTCCAGAGGGAAAAAACTGATAAGAAAAATCAACCAATGATTAAGAATAGAGATCCAAACCAATATATCCCTAATGCTCCTACGGTTAACCAGGAAAGGGTTGGTGGTTCTAAAAATATTAAGCATGCTTGCTCCACTTGTGAGAGTAAACACTTTTGGAAGTGTCTAGCAGGTACTAGTGGTTGCTATGGTTGTGGAAAAATGATCACAAGGTCAGAGATTTCCTAATCTTTGCGGCTAGAGGAAGAGAGGCTAAGCAAGCACCTCCTAATGGTCCGGAAATTGGTGAATAAAATAAGAATCGCTTCTATTTCCTCCAAACTAACAAGGAAGCAAATCCAGATGAAGGTAGCGGTAAGTAATAGTTTTTCCCTTTTATGTTGAGATGGGTTTCTCCTTATGTGGGGGAGAGTATGGTGAATAGGTTGCTTAACAGATTTTTTCTTTTCTCTTCTCGTCTATTCAAGCTTAACAGTTACACCTTTCTAGTAGCACGTGCATGAATTCAGAATTGTTTTTGAAAAATGAGTTTCATGTTTCTCTTAAAATCATGGATTGTGTCAAAGAGGTTATAATTATATGGTAAAATGAGTTTAAATGAATTTTTCTATCACGTTGATGTACATCTATAATGAATTCTCAAAAGTTGCATGAGTTAACTTGTACGCATGCTTAACAGTGATCTTTGAGAAATGTGGCAAAATTGTGTTTTATGTGAAATGGGAATAATGACCTAAGAAATAATGTAAATCATGATTACATGTGGACAAGGAAGTTCTTCTTATATGAAATAAAATTGAAGAGTCTATTTGCATGATAACTTGTAGATGTTGTTCTTACTTTCTTCTTGTGTTTTGAGTCTACTGATTATGGGGAGTTGATGTTCCTTAACTATGTGTATATTGTTTTGATATGGTTTTGTTGTGAGCTGGTAGTCATGAGTCTTAGAACCTTTATTATATTCTAAGAATGTTAGTGTCATCAAGGATGATTGTTTTTCTAAGTGGGGAAGAATGTAAAAACACTCGAAATGAACTAGGGTTAACTATATCCTCACAAGTCTTTAATGAGTTAATAAATTTTTAATATAGTGAAGAATAGATTTAGAAGTTAGTTTTAAAGATTTTGAAGTTGAACGTCAAAGGAAGACCAAGAAGTCCTTAAACTAGTCTTTTGTGTCCTAGTGTATCCCTGTATGTTTTATCTGTTTTTATGCGTTAGTTTTAAAGATTTTGAAGTTGAACGTCAAAGGAAGACCAAGTTGTCCTTAAACTAGTCTTTTGTGTCCTAGTGTATCCCTGTATGTTTTATGTGTTTTTACGCGTTGTTTGGAGTCAAAAATAAGTGGGGATGACCCTAATACATACAAGGACATGTTTAGGGTCAAAACGTCCGGATTACAACTCTCCAATAACAAATCTAAGGGTCCTTCAGAAGTACCCAACCATTGGCCAATAAGCTGCCCAAGACGGTAACCAACTGTCGATGCGGACATGTTCCTCCATGGGCCAAATGTTTTGTCCGCTTCATGGACACGTTGCTTACTTCACTTTCAAAATAATTATATTACGAAATCTTAAGGGAACAGCTTCGCAACATGTACTTGTTCCATGACATTATTTTCAAAAAATTTAAGTTAAGTTTGACTTGTTTAAAAAGGTCCAATTAATGTAGGGGTGTTTTGGGTATTTTAGGGGTGAATTATATATTTACTTTAGGTCATTATAAACCCATTACCCTAATTAAAACCTCAATTTTCAATTAGAATAAAAAATTGGAAGCGCTCCCTTCTCTCTAAATTATCTCTCTAGTTAAATCCTCCATTGATGAACTTCATGTTCCAAGAAGAACATCAAATTCTCCAAGGTTTCAACCATAATTTCATGGATAGAAAATGAATAATATGGTGATTTCATCCTTGATTTTTCTCTCATTCAAGTAGAAAATTTCAAACGCTTTTAAAAGATCATAAAAACCCAAAAACCCTATCTAAAATTCTAAGCATGGGTTGTTAGACAAAAAGTTTTAATAGATTGTTTATGAAGTATTCAACATTAATTGATGGTTTTATGATCAAAACATTTATGAACCCATGTATTCCGTGAATTCCTAATTTTGTCTCTAAAGTGGGTGTATTGATTATGATCTAATTAGGTTGAATTCATGTGTATATTATTATGGGCTATTGAATTATATGTTGATCACTGTTGAAATTGTGTATATTTTGTGTTGATAGGATTGATATCTATATTGAGTTTTGTTGGATCATTGAGGTGAATGTATTTTTGGCCTAGTCTTATGTACATTGTCATTGGTAAGATATCTTCTTGTGTGATTTTGTTGAAAAGGATAAGGACTAGTGATTGGGGATATTGAAAAGTGGTAAGTTGACCTTATTCTTTTTTTTAGAATAAAATTGTTATTAAATTGTTATTGATTGGTACAGTCCACTTATGGTGACGGTGTTTACTTGTTATAAATGTTATGAACATGACCTTATTGGCATTATTATGTGAATTATGGTATTAGCATGATATAGTACATGTGAATGTATAAGGTGAGCGTACTCATGTGATTTATATATGATCTTGTATGGGTGTTGTAATGTTATGATTCCTCTGTAATGTATGATATATGATGATGATAAAGGACTAAGAAGAGACCTTATAGAATGATGTTGTATCTTGTGTTGGTAGGCTTAGTTGTCCCTACTTGGTACTTGAATTGTATTGAATGAGTGTATGAATGAAATTCTAGGATTGGTCGACCTTAATTTGGTTCCGTTCATTGAATGATTAAATGAGGTATTCTAGCGTAAGCCTTGAACTGGAAGACCTAAGCATGATGCCCCTTCTTGATGAGTCTAGAACCCTAAGTGAAGGTAAAACCTTGAATAGGAAAAGAAGGTTAAGAATGTGAAACCTTGAATAATAAAAATAAGGGTAAGTAGAAGCCTTGAAAGAATAGACCTACATGGTTCCTCCTTCTTGAGTTGAAGTATGAACTGACAGATAGGTTTGCCAGAAAGGCATGTGACCATCATAAAGAAAGTCGTAAGAGCAATCCTAATTGACCTTGATTGGTATCCATAGGGGACACATTAACTGTAATTAGTATTAAAACATAGTAAATCTTAGTGATGGTACATTCTCTAATACACCAATGTGAATAAATGACTCTATGAAAACAAAGGCAAAGCACTGCGTGGACATGCTTGTGGTAGTATCTATACTTTGGATGAGACTAGAGTACAAAAAATCCCTTCATATAATTTAACCATTTGAAAACATGGGAAGTTTTCTAGTTCTATCATTGGCAAGAAGAACAGCTTCCATGCTGTGGGGTGCTTGTGACACCAGATTCCATACCTAGCTAGTTTTGTCTATTTTGGTTAATGACTATTCTCACAATGTAGCATGTATACTCTAGTAATTGGATAGGATACACAACATGTAGGTATTGGAAGGGGACACTATATACACATGACATGAGTATTCCTTCAATATGTTAAAATGAGTTCCTTAGGTCTTCAAAAACCATTATGTGAAGTCTTCTAATTTGTTACTTGTCTCTTAAATAGTTTTAATTGAATAATGTTCAGTTAGTAAAGCTACGTCTACCTTTGAGGATCACTTAGTTGTGCTTGAAGAGGGTCTATCGGTGGTCTCTTCATGTCTTACTCAAGTTAGTCTTAGAGTAACTTCAGGTAGAGGGTCTAAAGTGATGAAAAGGTTTACCGGTTGAATATTGAATATATCTTATAAGTGATTGTTGACTTGTATTATATCTATTAAAATATTATGATGAAGGTTTCTATCAAAATAGCATGAAGGTATATAATTAAGTAAATGTCCCTTTTTTCATTGTTTTCTTGCAGGTTCACCATACTCAGTTCATTCAGTGTGCTAATTCCATATGTTTCTGTATATCTACAAGTATAGGTGGCAGGTGTGGATTTTCCTAGTAGTTGAAGCTTGGGAAGTAGAATTATCTCAATATTGGTATGTCCTGATATGTTAAACCACATGGATTAGATTTTATTTTTCCTTTTCTAAACCCTTTTAATAGACTATGAATTTCTTTTCAAATTATTTAAAGAGTTGTGACCCTATTATATCTTGTGTCTAAGATGTCTTATGCAGAGACTTCATTTCTTTCATACATTTTATTAAAGAATTTGACTATTATTGTTAAAATATCTAAATATCTGCACTATTTCTATGACAAAGGCAATGAAAGATGTTTAAGGCTTGTATAAGACATCTGAATGGTCAAGTACACCGTGTGACGACTTAGGGTGCTCTCGGATTGTTACACCAGTCGTGATGCATTCGAGGAACTTTTGGGATGATTCTAGGGAGGGCTATAGGTGGAATCCATCGACCACTAGGATGTTCTGTAGGTCACCCTATGGTGCATAGGTGTCAATGGTGATTTAACCTTCAACATCAAGAAGTCTACTTGTTTGGTCTATTTTCGGATATAAGGTGTTACATTATCTACCCCTTGGGAATATTCATCCTCGAATGAAGTGTAAATTTGTTGAATAGGGAAGGAAACAGCTACGAACCATATAATTGTTTACTAGAAACTTAATTCTGACATAACTAAGGTCCATGGACATGAAAATACATTGAAAATGCAAGTATACAAACTTGAGGAAAATGATACTAAGACTGAATTTTTGTATGAATGACTGAAATACCAAAGAGAACTATCACCACAAGTTTTATTGGAATTTGAAGAAAAGCGATCAGAATACATGGTCTGCATGACTGCTTCTCATTCTAGATGAGTCAAAAAATTGAATTCATATAGGGCTTTATTTTATATAAATGGTTTCCTCAAATGTTTATTTTTGTCTAAATAATTAATTAAAACTCTTAACTTTCAGTTATTTGATGTTTTAGTGCAAGCAGGGATGCATATGCGCAAAAGGGAACAAAAAAGCTATAAAGAATGAAGAATTTTAATTTGCATCATCGCCAAGTAAAATTGGGGGCTAGCTGAAAGGATATATTGTGCCCTTTGTTCTAGCATGCAAAGCCTAGAAGGAAGTAGATCAAAAAATCGATGATAGGAGCAGTTGGCGCTCCGCTGAATAATTTAGCGATTAAATGCTATACTTCCTAAAGGTTCAGAACATGAAGAAGCTAAAGGCAAGCAGAAAATGATGATGAAACACAAGAAGGGTGAATCGCCAAGTCATTCGGCGATCTTGACTTATCTCACCAAATGGTTAATGACAGTACTTAATCACAGAGATATAAATACTAGCCTTAGTTATTATTTTTATAGATTTGAAGATTATCATAGTTTACCCTTTAAAATATTATTTCTTGAATTTTCCCTCAAGTTTGGAGAGGATTTTGGATGACTTTAAGATAGAAGGATTTCATCTTCCCCAAGTTTCAAGTGGGTCTTCTCCATTCTTATTCCTTTTCTTAATTTAAGGTTTAACTTAATACGCCCATTTTATTTTTATATCATTTTAGGTGTATTTTGTTATTGTTTGATGTGTGACTAAACCCCCCCCCCCCATTATTGGGGTGTGATTTACCAAATATGACTTGATATTATTCTTGGGTCATGCTTGTTGATAGGTTTGATGTATTTTGATAGTGATTGCACCTACTAATTGTTGTTTAAGTAAATGGGTTAGTTGTTGCAAATACAAACCCACCCATATGTTTATTGCTTGCCCAAGAGGGAGGACGTGAAACTAAGATCACTAGACTGAATGACTAAGGAGTGGTTTGACATGAGGTTCAACATGAGAGGGTATGTCATATTCCCATATCCTAACACTCTGCTCGAGAGAGTGAGTTTGTTAAGGTATAATTTGTCCTTCATGCGTCAAATGGGTGCCCGAGATGAATGCATTTGCAACCGAAAACATCTCCTTAACTTGCAAAATTTCTATCGAAAGCATGTACTCAATGATCCATCTTAATTTTTAATGCGGTCAAACTTGAAAAACATCTCCCTATACTTGATTCCCTTTGAATTTTACCATTTTTACTATACATGTCACAGAACAACCATCGATATTTGACACTTTGGTTTCACCCCCTTTGATTTATCATGTTTTTATTCGTTAATCTCTTTGACTACGACTTATAAGTGTGTAATTCGAATGACTAGATATTATCGAAATTGATTCCTTGGGACACGAACCCAACCCTTTGGGACACTAAATTAACAATGATCGTAGAGACTCAAACCTTAGGTTATTCTCGTTGGTCAAGATAATAAATCAAAATGGCGTTGCTGCCAGGTAGTTGTGTACTTAAGGATCTATTGTTTACTTAAATTCTTATTCTTATTAGTTTGTGATTTCCCTACTTAATTTTTATTTTTTTTAAGTGTTTATTTTGAAAGGAGGAATGATATCGGCAATCTCAACGATGTCAAACAACAAAACGCCAATGACCCTCATCTTATTGAGTGAATTGTAATGACCGGGTTCCGTCGTTATTGAAAAGTCAACAAGGGAAATTTAGGGGCCACAAAAACTTTTTTCGTACTATTTTGATATATCCCAACCTAGTCCACATTTGGATGAAATTGGAGTCCTTAAGGTGCACCTAAATCTGATAACAATTAGATGAGTTAATTATGCTTTTGATCACATAAGTATTTAAATAACTGGTTAAGGAATCCGAACGACTTTACAGAATATAATTCGTGAGTCAAAACTCCTGCAATCGATCTTAGTGTGAATGATATTTTTTCAACGTCATCTATTAGAGGTGCATTGTGAAATGGGGGTCTTGGAATTTCTTAAATAGCCCGCTATTTCATGCACCCGCTTTGCTGTTGGGTTTTCTTTCTCTTTCAGGGTTGTTGTATTTGTGTGAGGGTAGTTATGGTGGGCTAGACATGACATAAAGTCTTAAAAAAACCTCTAAAGTACATTGATCTACACTTTATTATTTTAGAGCTAAGCAAAAAACCCAGGCGAGTCTTAACATTTTTTCACCATTGTTGAGGCTAAAGATATGATTTTCACTCTCCAAATCCATTTTTCCTTCCATAGAATGTAATAGAATGATTAATTATTTATGTGGGAGGTTGATCTAGATTCTATGGTTTAAACAATCTTAATTGGGATAATTGGGATCATAGGTTTGATTAGAGTTCATAGATTTTTGTAATCTTTGTTATTAGTTATTATTTATTGATTTCTGTATTATATTTATTATTCGTAGACCATGAAAAATTAGAATGAATCTTGAGAGGGAAGACTCAATTTTCTTAGGGTTGCAATCTTGATTCGAGGTAGGTGATGGTTGTGATTCTACGATTATGATATGTATGTTTTTTCTTTCTTAATTAGGATACCTGTATGGATATGAATGTCGCATTATTGATCACAAATATTGTAAATGCCATAAACGAATGATAAATTCCATGAATCATGATCTTAAGAATATAATTGTGATTGTGATTTTGGTGTGTTGAATGTATCTGTTTCAACGTTCCTATATAACTAACTAGGATCGTTTGCCACATTCTTGCATAAATATGGGATTGATTTCCATGTTTTGACATAATTATTGTGTTTCGTGCCACGTTCCGATATTCTAAGCATTTGGGATCGGGTTCCATGAGAAGACCAATGATTTAATATAATTGTGTATCTTGAGAGATGTGAAACTACACCTTGTTCGTTATGTTGATTATATTTTATATTTTCAATATATCCATATGATTATATTGTTGTAATTACTTATTTATGTTACACATAGTAGGACAGTCGCTTGATACTACAAGTACACTGTGGTTGTGTACTGATACTTCACTTGCGCTTATTTTCGCTTAGTACATGGCATCTTCAGGCGGCTATTGGAAGATCTTTCTTAGAAGACCCATGATCATTTAGAGTTCAATAATGAGCCTTTTCTTCCGGTCTGCCTTGAGTTCTCTTTTTGTCTATGTCTACATTACAGACATATATTCTTCTAGTTTGTTAATTAGTTCATTAGTTTGGGGTTGTATCCCTTTTTTTGACATGAAGAACTTTAGATGTTTTCATACATTGACTTTCATGTTCTAGGAATTACTTGTCAATGTTAGTTTATTTGTTAGACTTCGGTTAGAGTTGTGGGAACTATATTTATTCCCTTATTAACTTTCTTTAGTTACTTGAATGACTTAGTTATTCATTCAATGTTTGTTTTGGGTTATAGTAGTGATTTTCCAACTGAAGAGTTAGTGTGGGTGCCAATCACGATGGTCGGGGTCGTGATAGGCATGACCTATGAAAAATATAGGATATAAAAAGAAGTACTATAAGACCCCAAAATTGACTATGGTGAACTAGACTCTAACATGTTGGTCTTGATTTTAAAAGGTCCTAAATAGTTCTATTATATGGTATTGAGTCAGTTTCTAAGAGTTTAGATGCATTGGAAGTCAAATGTCAAGGGACTACTAAGACGTCCAACGACTAAGTCGCCTACGTGCCTCATATGTGGTTTTATGTGTTTGTGTGTTATTCATGAGGTTGAAAGGTATATAAAAGAGTTATCATAGCATGTATAGTCATTGTATCGACTTTCATGGAGTTTGGAGATTAAACGCCGAAGAACATCCATGACGTTCGTAAGTGTTACCTTGAAACGACCTTGTGTCTCTAGGCATGTTTTTTTGAGTTTTAGGAGTTAGTTTTGGATGAAATTCAAGTGACAGGTGATAAAATCATACAATATCATGTTTGGGTTGGAATCATCTCGGAAAATATCCCCAAAGACCAACCAATGGTCCTTGAGAGAGGAACAAAACTTGGAGTCAAGACTGTCCTAGGCAGCCCCAAACGACGGAGGCATCAACGACTCGTCGGCGTATAGACGCCCCGTCCGTAGGAGCCGTTCATAGGTATTAAGACAGGGAAGGTAGGATTACCATTTCAAGACTCTAAACCAAAATGACGGGAGAACAGGACGATCTGTTTGTGGACAAACGGTATGTCGACTGCCCAACTGTTGACAGTCTGTTTTCCTGCGCAGCCTTATTGTTAAGTGAGGGTTGATGTTATAATTTAACCCCACTTCCAAATAGAAGGTTTCGTGGTTTTTATTGGGTATTTTGGATATTTTAAACATGTATATTAGTGTTTAACACTTAAAAGATTTCATTCCTCCCAAATCAAAACCACAAATCCCTTAGAATTCTCTCTAGGACTCCATTGGAGTAAAAACTCAAGAAAGGGCTTATAGTGACGAATTGAGTGGGGATTGTTCATCAAATTGAAGAAATAACTTCATGAAGATATGGATTTTGACCCTTGAAACTCTCTTCATCAGGGAGCCCCAATTCTCAGGATGATTTCTAAAGTTCTCAAGTTGAATTGTCCAAGTTCGTGATTCTACCATGGGTTTTTGCATTAATGATTTATAAACATTGAATAATGATTTATTTAATACTTATTTGATGATTTTAACCTAAATTACCTGTTGGAATGTATGCACCCACTAGTCAATCAAGGACCAGGTTCCTTGACTCAGTCAGAACAGTAACTAACAGTTACTTCCACCTGTTTCGATGGGACCACGTCCTCAGCACAGTTACAATAACAAACAGTAATATAAGTGCTGAAAGTAAAGATTAACAAGCAACTTTATGTGGAAACCCCTTTTATCAAGGGAGGAAACCACGACCTTTTCTCAACAGGACTTTTCAAACTACTTCCACTAATCTTCTCCAAGCAAAAGTAAAAGCCAGTTTACAAAATGAGAAAAGCCTGCTAATCTCCACACTAAGCAATACTTCTTATCACTTAGCAGAGCCGGAGTAGATAAAACACTACCCACTATACTAACCCTCACTGATTAATATATATTTTCCGAAGCAGCCACACCGCCCACTAAACCGCCACTCTTTGGACGATTTAGATTTTGACTATGCAACAAAATTTTTGCCCACTAAATAACCTAACTCTAGATGACTTAGACTTCTAGAAACCGAAACAAGATCCTAATAATGTATAGATTAGGATCAGATTTACAATGTAAGCACATAGACACAAATCTTTAAACACAACAAAGATTCCTCTGTACTCTATCAAGTCTTTGTGTTGAGTTGAGCAATGTTCTTCTTTGAAAATGGACTTTTGTTCAAGCTTTTGAATTTTCAAAGAAATTCCAAGTTTGATTTGCCAAGTCCTGAATTTGTGTTTGTTGGAAAGAGATAATTTAAATTGCCACAAATTCGTAGATACCATCCCATTGGCTGAAAGCCTGCTGTAGGAAAAGTTTTGTACCTACCGCATGAAAGACGACAGCTTTTCTTACAGGTGTGTTTTCACCTTTTCACGTAGCAGTCTTGCAGGAACTAGGTCCTTTCCAAACTTCGTTGTGAGTTCTTGAAAAGGATTGCTGGATGACTTCCTTCTTTGGATGAATGAATATAATATGGTGTTTGTGATCTGAAAAATATCAAACATAAAGAGTTATTATCCGCTGGACAAAAACTCTCACCCATTCAGATTGATGTAGTACACTGATTCCTCACAAACCTCTGACATGACAACTTTACAACTATAACCAATTATATATCTAATAGAGGAAACTCTTCTTGGGACCAGATCCATGCATTTGTGAGATACTGAACCATACAATCTCGTCCGCTCTTCTCATTCGTGTAGGACACTACACTTCTCACCTACCACCTAAAATGACAGCTTTTACGGTTGTATCCCATTTGTACCTGGGGACAAGATCACTCTGCCAGGAAACAGGTCCCCATACTTGTTGGGATCATCAAAACACATAGAATATAATATTTCCCCCCCCCCCTTTTTGATGATAGCACACAAATATACCTCACACTGAGTTTTTTATTTATCTCACTGTCAACACTTCAAATAACAAGGACCTGGTTCATTGTTAAATTGATAAGTTTGTTTAATCATCAAAACTTAATATCAAGTTCGAGCTATCATCTCAACTCAGCTTCGAATTAACATTACCTATGAACCCATGAATTAGATGAACCCTAGTTTTTGACTAAGTCATGGGTTACTTGATATTGAACTATTCTATTTGAATTATGGTGTAGGTTTCTATAGGCTATATAATGATGTATTGATTATATTCAATTCATATCTAGGTTGTATTAGATTGATGAATTTCTATTGAATTGAGTTATTCTCATTGATGATCATAGTTTCTACATTGAATTATTGTTCATGGCTTCGTAAGGGCCTTATGTTATTGAGTTGGATGGTTTATCATCAAGTTAAAGTGTTGAGGTATTGTGGTGGAAAACTGCCCCATTTCCTTATTTTGATTTTGTTTATACACAATTATGTTATGATTTGTATGGTCCACTTATGGTTGCGGTCTTATGTGCTTTACTTGCGATTGGTGTGGCGTTGTCGACGTTACTTTATGTTATATGATGATCATGGGCTTGTCGGCACTACTTTAAGTATTGTGGCTATTTGTGTAGTTTATTATATGAAGTATAATAAGATCTATCTACATTTTAAGCAATGTGAAATTATATGTGTTCTATTGATGTTATGTAGGTGATCATGTTAGACTATGACTTTGACCGTGTATGTATAGTCCTAGGATTGAGTCGTGGTTATTCCTACCTGACTACATATGTCTAAAATGGTCACATTGATGATGTTATGATAGTATATAAGATGGCATGAAGATGATATGGTTATATTCTTGTGTTTGTAGAATTTCATGTATTATATGTTAAAGTGGTGTATGTGGTATCTTGTCTTGGTTAAATTATGTCCCTTACATGATGTATATATGATTATGGATATGTGATGTCTTGATTTAGGATGCTAAAGTCTCTTAGTATTGAATGTATGGATGTCATGTAACCTTAAATGAAGTTAAGAGAGTCTTTTATGTGAAACCTTGAACCTAGTGGTAAGTTTATGAATGTTGAAGTCGTAAGTTGTGATGGTATCCTTCAAAGTAAAGGAATGATGGAATTAAGCTTAATCAGCTGCAACAACATCATATTAACCCTTAGGAAGGTCACCATGAGCTGCTTGTCGCCATCGGAAGGTAGACTTAAGAGGTGATTTTTCGTAGGGTAAATGTTATATGGGTTATGAACTTGTTATGGAAACCTTTTAGGTAGAGCTTAATTTTGAAATACAATATGAGAACAAAGGCTAGCACCGAGTGAGTATGGTAAGGGAAGTAGTTCTAGTTAAGAATGAGACTAGATTGCAAAGAATTATTTTTATATTCCTTAACCATGTGCTCTACATGGGATGTGTCTAAGTTCTACCATTGGTATGTAATACCTATTACCATTTAAGAAGATCTATGAAGTTTATGTGGTGGTATGGGACACTATCTATACATTGTACAATATGCTTTGAGGGTGTTATTGGGAGGTCCTAGGTCTTGTCCAAGACCATTACTTGAATATCCTTTATTTGTTCAATGTCTCTTAAATGAACTAATTAATGTAACGACTTGAGTTAGGTAAGAAAATACGTTAATGGAATAAGTACTTATTAAGAGTAGTTAAGGGCTGTCTAGTTAAAGTGTGAAGGGAGCATAGGAATGGTCACTTCGTATCTTACCTGGATGAGTCTCAATAATGACTCTAGTTAAGAAAGATGTTGATTATATGGACATGATCCAAACTTACGAAGTCTTATGGATTATTTAGGTAGTCTTAAAGAGATAAATAATGGACTTTAACTTCTTGATCTACTTAATTAGGTATTTTGATAGCCTTTGATGAGGAAATGTGATATTATCTATATGTGTATATTTTTTATATCTTGAAGTGTGTACGTGAGTTATTATAAGTGTTCTTGAGGGTCATTTAGGTATGCTTAGGGAGGTTGTATGGGCAATATCTCTTTGTATTGCTTGAGTGGGTCTTAGGATATCTTTTAGTGAGAGACTACATGTTAATAAGTTCTAAATGGAAAGGAAGTCACTCCATTGTAACAGTGAAGCACTTCACTTGTAACGCCCCAAAACGAACTAAGGTAAACTAGAGCCTCGCAATTGTTTATTGAGATACTATTGTTTTTACATGAGTTACTCTAGTGTTTTTGGGCATTGTGAGAAGTTTGGTTATGTTTGGAGGTCAAACGTCCAAGAACGTCAATGACTTTCGAATGGTGTGCCTTAGAAATTGTTCTTGCATCTTGCGGTGTTTGAGTGAGTTTTACGTGTTCGTTTTGCTTGAAACTAATGTGAGGTGTTTCTAAGACCTAGATGATCTAGTTTAGGGGTTTAACGTCCGGAAACGACCCCAACAAGGACCCACAAGGGTCCCTAGATGAAGGGCCCAAGACTTGGACAAAATAGCCAAGACCACTGCTCAATCGACGAGGTAGTCTACGAGGAGTAGGCCTATCGACTCCCAATCGACTGGGGGCGTCGTCCCATACATAGTTGGAATTATAGAACCCCGTTATACCAGTGTATGTAGCCATCGACGCCCAGCAGCATGAGCCGTCGATCGAACGACGCTCGGTAGCTTGGGTCATCGATTGGCACCTGCTATAAGCTGCTGCAAGTTGCTGCCTACTTGGGGTGTTTTGTGTAAATTCACCCCAACTCTATTAGGAACCTAGGATGTTATTTTTAGGGTTTTTAATTTCTATTAATTTATTTTTAATCCGTAGACCTAGACAAGACCCCTCACTTCAAATATTCAAACTCCCTCTCTAAAGAAAACTCTCTCAAGGTCACCATGGGATCTAAGACTCAAGGAAGGAAAGGAGGGATTGTTTGTACTTGTTTATTAATCAAAAATTTATTGGGTTTCCTTGTTTTTGAGGTATGTTGTCCATCCTTGAACCCTCTTCCATTAAATAGTCATTACTATATGATTTCAAAAAAAAATTTCAAACTCAAATTCCTTCTATCTTTTATTATATATATGGGTTTTCTTGTAAAAGTGTTGTAAAAGTTTAAATGTGTTTATTCCAGTTTTAATTAATGATATTCATGATAAAAACCGAATGAACTCGTGTATATGCATATTTATAACTTTTAGCTTAAGAAATGGGCTAAATGAGCATGTTTGGGTAAGGTATGAACATTGGTTTTCTAATATTGCTATGTTTGTTAAGATACTACACTAAGGGCCTTATTATGATTAAATATAGAGAATTTATTATAGTGGATGATGGCTTGGTTAAATGGTAAGTTCCTTACATTGTATAGTTCTTATTATGAATTGCTTTTGAGTGGTATGGTCCACCTTCTTAGTGGCGGTGTTTATTTGAATAACTTGATATTATTTATCATAATTTGTGAGTGTCGATTCTAAATCCTAGCGTATGAAATGAAGTGATATTGAATGTAAGTCTTTTCTTGTGTTTTCTAAAGTTTAATAGCATGTTTGGCTTATATTAAGCCTAAGTAATGTATATGATTATGTGAAGAATGTAGAGTGTGTGTTTTGATGAATGAAGGTTAAAAGCATGTATAGTATTTGATATAATAAAATGGTGCGTATATGAAAGGTGTGCTCACGTGTACACACATACACTTAATTGAATGTAAGAATTCAAGTTGAGTAAAGAGGAGAGTCTTGGGGTGAACACTCTTCGTGAGTTAAGATACTGTGTTTAGTAGCAACCCCATTTTGCCTAATGAGCTATCTAAGGTTGGAGAATGAATTCCCTTCGTGAGTTGAGATGTGGCATTCACTAGTTATCCATGACCTATAGACTATAATGGTAAGATTTCCATGTAGAGTCATGATTTGCACCGAGAGAATATGAAAGGGAGGTTGATTACACTTTGTGAGTTGAGATGATTTATTTCCAATGTACCTCTACGTATGAGTACTCCTCGTTAGTAGAGAATGAGTTACTTAGTAGCAATCTCCTTATCCCTTAACTATGTGCCCTCATAGGTGTAGCTATTGGAAAACCCATGCAAAATCTAAGAAGAATGACCTTACTCTAAGAAAGTGAGGATCCCTCATCCGAGAGGGGTTAATATCGAGATTCCATTTCTAGCTCTCATGGGCTTTGTCGGTTAAGCTAACTCCAACAAATGAATTGATTAACTAGGTTATCACGTTTACTAGTGAGTTTTGAATGACTATCATGAAGTTCTCAATCTACTAGAAACCATTAGAAGCACTAAGTGGGAGTAGTAGAATGGGATACTATTCTCACATTGCACTTAGTGTGACTTATACCTTCTATGAGAGAAGAGCATTTTTATGGAATCCGTGCAAATGTGTGTTATGGTGTGATGTTATGGATGATTGTCGTGAAGTGCTTGAGTTAATGGAAATTCATTAGGATCACTAAGTGGGAGTTGTAGTACAGGATGCTACTCTAACATTGCACTTAGTGTGACCTATATTTTCCATGAGTGTGTGGCACATACTAGCCAAGGGCGTTGATTTGAATTCCCAATGAGGTAAGCCTATTATTTGGTGGTCTTAAGGGTCGCTTTGGTGTGCCTTGAAGGGGGTTTATGGATGATCCCTTTATTGGCTCACCTTAGGGAATTTTAGAATAACCTCGGCTTAAGGAATCATCAAAGGAAAACGAGTTCATATGACTTTGACTGTGCCATTCAGTGGAAGTCCCTCACTATAATTTATAAAACGTTCACTGTAATGTTCATTTGAGTTTACTGTGAAGTTTGCTAAGTTCACTTTAAAGGCATCTTTTGGTTTAAAATTATGTGAATCTTTCCGTAAGTGTAAATTGATGTTTATTATGTCAACTTGTTTCCAAATTCATGAATGTCATAATTACTTTGCATGAAATGTTATTTTACAAAAATTCCATTTTCACATGTTTTTGCATATGCCATACTTAGTATATTATTTGTACTAACCCCATACTTTTCTATCACCTTATAAGCATAGGTTGAAGACTTTTTAGAAGATTCGAAGGTGAAGCTTGGGAAATTCACTCTCTCAAGAATCGGTATGTCCTCATATATTCGAGCATACAGTCTTCTTTTCCATAGTTTTATCATTAAGGCTTATTATGTATTTTTATTTCATGTAAAGGGATGTGTCCCTAAGATATTATATGTAGTGTCTTAAGTTTGGCTTCTTACGATAAGATTTCTTAAGTATTTATGAAACATTTCCTTTATATTAAATTATTCGTGTAAAGTTTTAATTTCGCACTGCTTTTCATGTCTTATGTAATGAATGCAATTTAAAGGGCTTGCACAACACCTCAAAGTTTCAAGTACGCCCCGTTAAAAACGAGGGTTCTCCCTAACTTTTGGGTCGTGACAGACTTGTTATCATAGAAGAAGGTTATGGGAAATAGTTTAGGTTCTAAAAGTCTCACAAGCCACATCTAGTAGTATCTTGGTCATTGGTGTGAGTCGTAGCACATCCATGGATAAGAGGCTATAGGAGGATAGAAGTTTCACTTTTTTCTGTATTCTAATGTCATTCCTTGAGTAATACAAGGTGTCTTCTCTTAACCTCTTCTCTTTTTTTTTGTAGGACATTAATGCGAGGAGATCAACCGCTAGAAGGGAGGAGGGAGGTGTAGTTAATTAGAGGTCCCTCCCCGTGTTGACCAAGTTCGTATTGTTGGTCTAGAGGAAGAGAATGAGGACGTTCCCCTTCAAGAACCTCAAGTTCCTCTGAAACCTAAAGAGCCTCAAATACCTTAGATTCCCCCTATGCCTCAAGCTCCGTTTGTTGAAGGAGATATGACTAATGCGGAGTTGAGGACTGCCCTAATAAACATGACCCAACTTATGATGGCTCAAGCTCATGTCGTCAACAATCACTTTGTTGCCCAAGCTAACCAAGGAGATAGGCCCCAACCAAATACTAGTACTCCCTCTTCTAAATTCGGAATTTCATGAGGATGAACCGTCCAACTTTTCACGATATTAAGGTGGATGAAGATCCATAAGGTTTCATAGATGAACTTTTCAAAGTGGTAGATGCTATGGGTGTGACCCCTAAGGAGAAAGCAAAGTTAGCCGCTTACAAACTCAAATGCTCAAGTGTAGTTTGAGCAATGGAGGATTGAGAGACCCTTAGAGAGAGGTCCCGTTCATTGAGAGGCAATCAAAGATGCTTTTCTAGATAGGTTCTTTCCCCTAGAGTGGAGGGAGAAGAAGATGGTTGAATTCATGAAACTTTGCCACGGTGGAGTGAGTGTGAAAGAGTACTCTCTCAAATTCACCCAGATCTCTAAGTATGCCCAAACCATGGTATCCAACCCAGGGCTAGGATGAACAAATTAGTGATGGGAGTGTCTAGCTTGGTAGAGAACGAGTGTTGTATCGCAATGCTTTTTAACGACATGGATATCTCTAGGCTCATGGTCTATGCACAACAAATTAAGGAGTCCAAAATTAGGTAGATAAGGCAAGAGGGTAAACGGCCTACGTCGGATGATTCTAGTAACCAACAACCTAAGAAGATGTTGTGCCAGTACTAATGGTTGTTTTGCATGTGGTAATAAGGGCCCCAAGATGAGGGATTGCCCCAACATCAAAGCAAGACGGAAACAGGTAAATCAATCTTCCTTAGATCATAATTCTCCAAAGAAGAACCCTTTCTATGGGATGGGAGCAAGGAAGGATAACTAGTAAGGAGTTTATGGTTTTGGTAAGTTATGATTGTTGTTTTTATGTTATGAAATTAGTCTATGTGGTTTTATAGTTTATATGATAATGTCATCTTGATGAAATGCTCAAAGAATGGAAATTTGAAATTTTAGAGTATGTTGCCCAGTGTTACAGTGAATCTTACTGTGAAATTTTTTATTTTTCGATAAGAATTTATTTGTATTGAATTGAAGTTTAAATGTGTGCATAATTATTGTATATGAGCATATTCAATGTTGTAGAAGGTAGTTCCTCTGTAGGATAAGGTTAAGGGTTAGTTTTGAAAATTTTAAAGTTTGTAATGTTGCTAAGTGTTTGAAATTGTGAAATGATGATCCTTAATAATTGATGCTTTGATTTTGAGTGTTTGATTCTTGATTTTAATCTTTTATGTGATTCTACCTGAGTACTTGTTGTTGTTCTTGATGTTTTAGTGTCATTCGAGGACGAATGTTATGCTAAGTAGGGGAGAATGTATCGGCCCAAAATGAACTAAGGTGAAATAGATCCTTGTGAGTGTTTCTTCAGATAATTATGTTTTAAAATGAGTTAATTTAGTGTTCTTCGGTAGTGTGTGAAGTTTGGTTAAGTTTTGACGTCATACGTCCAAGTACGTCCATCATGTTCGTAAGGTGTTCCATAGAAAGTGTTCTTGAGTCCTGTTGTATTTGAGCAATTTTACGAGTTAGCTTTGCTTGAAAGTGATGTAAGGTGTTCCTATGACCTAGAAAACTTGGTATTTAACGTCCGGGCATGACCCCACCTAGGACCCACAAGGGGACCTAGATGAAGGGCCCAAGGCTTGGACACTGCCTATACCACTGCTTAATCGACGAGGCAGTCTACTGGGCATAGGCCCATCGATGTCCCGTCGATTGGGGGGCGTCTTCCCATACATACTGGGAAGTATAGCCTGCCATGAAACTAGTCTCTGAAGCCACCGACACCCAGCAACACGGGCCGTTTATCAAACAACGCCCAGTTGTTTGGGTAGTCGATTGGCATCTGCTAGAAGCTGCTGAACGTTGCTGCCTACTTGGGGTTCTTTGTGTAAATTAACCCCAAGTATTTTAGAACCCTAGGAAGATATTTTTAGGGGTTTTAAGTTATACTAAGTTAGTTATAAGACCTAGACCTAGAATACCCCTCACTTCAAATATTCAAACTCTGTCTCTAAAGAAACTCTCTCAAAGTCACCATTGGAGCTAAGACTCAAAGAAGGAAGGAGGTCTTCTTTGGACGTGTGTCTTCATCAAAAAATTATTGGTTTTCCTTCTCTATGAGGTATGGTATCCATTCTTGAACCCTCTTCCATTCAAGGAGTCATTTCCAAAAGATTTCAAAAAGGGTTTTCAATCTCAAATTCCTTCTATCTTCGATTTTAAGTATGGGTCTTCTTGTAAATGTGTTCTTATAGTTTATATGCGTTTATTCTTGTATGAGTTGATTATTTTCATCTTAAAAATCTAATGAACTCATGTATATGCATATTTCAAACTTTTATCTTAAGAAATGGGTTAAATGAGCATGTTTGGATAAGGTATGAACTTTGGTTTTCTTATGTTTCTATGTTGGATTAGCTACTGCACTAAAAGCCTTATTATGATGAAATATTGAGAAATTGATTATAGTGTATGATGGCTTGGTTAAATGGTGAGTTCTCTATATTGTATATTTCTTATGTTGAATTGCTTTTGAGTGGTATGGTCCACCTTCTTTGTGGTGGTATTTATTTGATAAACTTGATATTACTTAGTATGTCTTGTGTTTTGTAAAATTTAATAGCATGTTTGGCTTATATTATGCCTAAGTAACATATTTATGACTATATGAAGTATATAGAGTGTGTGTTTTGTTGAAAGAAGGATAGAAGCATGTATAGAAGTTGATATAATGAAAATGTGCTTATATGAAAGGTGTGCTCACATGTACACAAACACACTTAATTGAATGTATGAAGTTGAGTTGAGTAAAGACGGAAGCCTTGGGGTGAACACTCTTCGTGTGTTGAGATGAAGTGTTTAGTAGCAACCCTATCATTCCTAATGAGCTATCTATGATAGGTTGGAGGATGAATGACCTTGCTGAGTTGAGATGTGGTATTCACTAGTTATCCTTGACCTAAAGTCAAAAATGTTAAGATTTCCATGTGGAGTTATGCTTACCACCCAGAGGATATGAAAGGGATGTGGATTACACTTTGTGAGTTGAGATGTTATATTTCCAATGTACCTCTTGAGATGAGTACTCCTCGTTAGTAGAGAATTAGTTACTTAGTAGCAATATCCTTATCCCTTAACTATGTGCCCGCTTAGGTCTAGCTATTGGAAAAGCCATGTAAAAGCTATGAAGCATGACCTTACTCTAGGCAAGTGAGGATTCCTCATCCGATCGGGGTTAATATCGGGATTCCATATTTAGGTCTCATGGGCTTTGTCGGTTAAGCTAACTAACTCCCACAAAAAAATTGATTGAACTAGGTTATCATGTTTACTAGTGATATTTTGAATGACTATCATGAAGTGCTCAATCTACTAGAAACCATTAGGAGCACTGATTAGATGTAGTAGTGTGGAATGCTATTCTAACATTGCACTTAGTGTGACCTATATATTACATGGGATAAGAGCATTTTCATGAACCCGTGCGAATGAGTGTTATGGTGTGATGTTATGGATGATAATTATGAAGTGTTTGAGTTAGTGGAAATACATTAGGATACATAAGTGGGAGTGGTATTATGGGATACTTCTCTCACATTGCACTTAGTGTGACTTATATTTTACATGAGTGTGTGTCACATGCTAGCCAAGGGCGTGAATTTTAAATCCCAATGAGGTAAGCCTATGATTTTGTGGTCTTAAGGGTCGCTTTGTTATGCCTTGAAGGGGGTGTATGGATGATCCCTTTCTTGACTCCCTTAGGGAATATTAGGATAGATTTGGGTTAGGGAAGCTTTAAAGGAAAACGGGTTCATATGACTTGGATTGTGCCATTCACTGGAAGGCCCTCACTATAATTGTTCAAACGTTTACTGTAATGTTTATTTGAGTTTACTGTTAAGTTTGGTAAGTTCTGTAAGGCATCTTTTGGTTTAAATTTATGTGAATCTTTCCCTAAGTGTTAAATGATACTTATTTGTAATAACCCCATACTTTTCTAAACCTTATAAGTATAGGTTGAAGACTTTTTGGAAGATTCTAAGGTGAAGCTTGGGAAATTCACTCTCTCAAGAATCGGTATGTCTCATATATTCGAGGACATAGTCTTTTGTTTCCTAGTTTTATCATTGAGACTTATTATGTATTTGATTTAAGTGTAAAGGGTCGTGTCCTTAAGAGATTATAAGTAGTGTCTTAAGTTTGGCTTGTGATGATAAGATTTCTTAAGTATTATTGAAAGATTTCCTTTTTATTAACTTATTCTTGAAAAGTTTTAATTCCGCACTATTTTTCATGTCTTATGTACTGAATTCAAAATAAAGGGCTTGTACAAGACCCGAAGGGTCAAGCACGTCCGGTCACGAAATGAGGGTTCTCCCTAACTTCTAAGGGGGTACTTTCGGGTCGTGACATCACTGTACAGTGAAATGAGTTCACTATTAATTGACTCAAAAATTATGGTATTAATTTAAAATGTTATCTTATGTTTTTCTATGTTGTTAAATGTTGTTCTTATGTTTATAATATTATTTTTAAAGGAAAAGATACATATTTATACTAAATTTTGGTTTTCATGACTTTTATGCATTATGCATACTTAGTACATGTGGTTGTACTAATCCATGCTTTTATCTTTCTCTTTAGTTGTTGGTAGGTGAGGTGATTTTGGGAAGTGAAGACTTGGACCGTAGCATCGTTCAAGAGAAGTTGAAGTATGTCCTCATTTGACTCGAGGGCATATATGTCTTTTATGTTCCCATTTGAAGTATTGTAATAGACTAAATATTTCTATATTAGTATTGAAATATGGGCCATGTCCCAAGTATTCTTCTATCTTAAGATGATGAGATTGAGACTTAGTATTTCCTATGCCTTTATATGGTAAGAAATTTTTAAAGACTATGATATGTTTTGTGAAATGTTTTTATTCCGCACTACTTTTCACTATGTTTATGCGATGCATGATTTGTAAGGGCTTGTACAAGACCTCCGGATGTCAAGTACACCAGTTGCAATCCTAGATTGCCCCTATCCTCTAGGGTGTGTTTTCGGGATGTGACAATTACTCCATTCGAACCAATTTGTATGGCACCATTGGAAATGACACAAAGTTTAAGAAAAAATCACGACTTTTGAAATTTTTTGTCTAAAAAAATTCATATATATTTGTCTAATTCAAATAATTTAATTAAGTGTAAAATGGGTATTTTAGAGTTAATTGTTTCTAATTATAGTAAGGTGATATTCTTTAAGAGAAAATAAAAATAAATCGGTACCATATAAAATGGGAAGGGGGTGAGTACATGCATTTAGGAGAATCAAAAAAGGTGACAAGTTTCATTAGATATAATGGTTGAATAGAAAATTAGTAATGATTCCCTCCAAATTTTACTTGTATTGAACATTAAAAAAATAAAAAAGTACAAATTGAAACATTTAAACATTTGTAAATGAGGAACACTAAAGATTAAGAAGCAATATGTGAACAATATGTTATAACATATATCAATCTATCTTATTAATGCTAAATGCTAAAGAGGGGCATTTCATGATATGCAATGACCAAACTAAACATGAATAAAAGAGGTAGTAAATGTGAGCCATAAGGAAAACATGATCAATGAATCTAACATCTAGGAATCTTCATGAGATAATTCAATGAGTAAACTTAGCTCCTTATTTTAGGAAATTTACCTTAACCGACATAGAGACCATGTGTGCAATAAACATGAAATTTGTTGTCTAAACCACACCGAAAAGAGGTGTACTAGTTGTCAACGTAATAGAACGATCTTCAATACGTGGATTCACTATCTAATTTATATGAAGGATAATATCCAATGGTCACACATAGTAAAGGGATAAGGAGATTGCTACTACAAATCCAACCTCTACTAACAGGGATCTTCCATCTCAATATCCTCTCGGTGCTAAGAATAGGTACCACGAAATTGTAATTGTTACATACTTGTCTTTATTGTCCATCCAAGGGAACATCATGTCGTCAATCCAAGTGATCTCAAGTATAGTCCATGGAAAGGTAAAATTAAGCAACAAATCCAAGCTAGGTTTCTATTAAATAGCCCCTCAAATCTTGATAAACGTTTACATGATAAAAACATTTCAACCCTAAGAATCCTTTATGTGAGGAAGTCCTTTCACAAACAAAAACATTGATATCACTTTCAATGAAGTCTTAAGTAATTTTAATCCATTTCAAAAGAACATCCATAATTTCATACACTAATCTATAATTGTAGAAAATAAACATTATACAAACATAATTTGAGAAGCATTGGGGTATGCATGGGTTCATGGGTATTCATCCTAAAATCATAAATATAACTATTCATGCATCATTGTCTTTAAATAGTCAAATAAATCGATATTGAATGGAACCCATGACATGGAAGAAAAAACCTAACTTGGTTTCATAAACACAACTTAAGACAGTGAGATTTAATATAGTAGGAGTTTCCCTTCATCAGTTCGAATTGTGGAACAACAAAGAATAAAGTATATTTACTTTTTTAAAGGTAAAGTAACCATGACACAGTTTTAGAGATAAAATGTGGATAATTAGAGGTCAAACATCTCTTCAAAATGGTGTAAAAATAAATAATAGTGTTCAATTCTCACTAGCTATAAGATAAATAAGCATTATCCTACTACTAAATGAAGGACAAAATTTTCCACAACTAAACTTTCAATATCAACCAAAGATAGTCAGTATGTGATAAGAATTTTTGTAATCTTTAATGGTGATAGTGTTCAAAGTAAGATGATGTGAAAGAATATTAAAATTAGGAAAGAGATTGATAGGTATAAAAAGGGAATGGGTCAAGGTTATTTTAACCCTTTGTAGAGGTAGATTTGGGAAAGAAATTTTTGAAATTGGAAGGGTGGTATGGGGAGATTAGTTTTTGTAGTGATTCAGACACTTAGTAAAAGAACATAAGTGAGTTTCCTTATTTTTGTTGGTGCCACGTAACCCGATTTAGATGTAATTTTATATAAAATCTCACTTAACTTTTTCTCAAATATTTTAATCCATATAATTATAGGTACCTAAGATGGAGTGATCAACGACTTCACGTTATGATTGTTGACCAATTACTCTTTTGCCTTAAATTCACAAATGAAATGCTCTGATTGATTGATTGTAACACCCATATCCCAAAAGGGAAAAGAAACAACTTTTTGAAAAATATTAGTGCATTCCACATGGGCCACCCATGGCCCGTGTATGTGACCTTGGAACGTAGGTTTGGTCCATGGATATCGCTGACAAACATGATCTAGAGGCTTAGAACCATACCGTGATCTATAGACAATAGGCCACACCAGTATTTGTTCTTATGGTATGTGGTTCCAGGCGAAAAATTAGACTTTCGGATTACCAAGGACAGTCCACCATGACGGATCGTAGGTTAGACCATTATCGTTATGTGGTCAGCACTCCGACAATTTTATGTTCAGTTGGGTATTTTCCTAATTAGTTAACCCTTATACTACGTTGTTTTACCCTTCACTAAGACCCCTTATATAAGCATTTTCAATCCCCAAATTAAATCATTCACTTCATTCTTCAAAATTCAAAAACGAAAACTGAATCCCCTCCAGAAAATATTTATATCACTATAACAGTTTATCAAGAAAAAGATTCAACATAGGGGTTCAAGTTAATATCTCGATTCCTCAATTGTAGACTAGCTTTTTTATTCAAGGTATGATAGTTTCCATCAATGAATTCCTTCTATCTGTGGTGTTGGTAAATTCAGATATTTCAAAAGGTAGAACTTCCAAATTGAGTTAGGGTTTCTTCCATTATCATCTGTTCTAATCATTATTCATTTAATTTATTGAATTATGATATCTTATTCATCCATTGATGAAATATGATGATATTATGATGATTTTTCCATCAACCAATGTAATCCACATGCCCCTTTTAACATGATTTAAATGTTTTATGCATGTATATCATACTTGGTACATTGTTTTGTATTAACACATACTCTTGCCTAAATTTTTCCAAATGTAGGGTCTGACATTCAGGGTCATCAGTATCGTGGCTAGAGGCTTACTTGAGATATTATCGAAATTCGTAGAGTTCTCATGCTTTAAGGATAAACTTTCATTGTTGTAGTTCTTTTTAATTTGTTTCTCTTTTGGACATAATATATGAGCTAGGCCCAATTTAATTCTATTGAACTAAATTTGTAACACTTTTAAAAATCCAAGACGAGTCTTACAGCCTAACATAGGTGTCATGGGGTCTAAGCACTGTTTTAAGACCTATTTTAATGGATATAGGTAATTTAGGATGTTTATGAACCAAAATTTTCAAGAACGTCCATGACGTTCGAAAACTAGTTCTAAGGGGTACTACCATGCCTTAGCCTATTTGACTAGCTTTAAGGAGTCGAAAGTCCATGAAAATAGGTGGAAGGGTGTAAAAAGGTGTTAAGAATGATTCGTGGTCGAAACTTCCGGGTAAGACTCCCCAAGGACACACCAAGGGCTCTTGAGAAGGACCCTAGCACGTAGGAGGCAACACTGCCTAGCAAGTGTGCAACCACGAGCAACATAAACGGCTCGTGTGTGGAACAATGGGGCGTCGAATCCCACTGTTGTCCCACAATTATTCAAAATGGTGGATTCCCTCATATTAAAACTCTTTAAATTCATCAACGGACGTGGAGTACAGAAGGGGGGCTGGTCCGTCGATTGTGCCACGAGGCATCAACGGGGTTTCGTCTGTGAGTGGCATGTTTTTTCTGCACATTTTAACTAAGTTCAAAATAATTAATTAACGGTATAGTGGTTATTTGGGTATTAAGGGAAGACTAATTAACTAATTTAATCCCATATAATGACTCAAACTCCAATTACTCTAATTACAACTCACAAAACAAACTCTATTCCTTCTCTCTTCTCTCTCGCTCTCTCTGTCTATTCAAAATCATCAGGGAAGACAAGATAGGTAGAGGTTTTAGGGGCTGGAAAGGGATGAATTCACCATAAAATCTTCATCAAACATTAAGGTATGGGTTCTTATTCTCCTTTGATAATCTTTCCTCAAATGGTTCCTTCAAATTGGATTACAAAAGTTGAGTTTTCATGTGGGTTTCATCAAATTACGAAATTGGTGTTGTGAACTAAATTGTTTATATTTTATTTAAGGTATAACGGATAAATTAACATGTATTTAAACTTTATTATCGTAATTGGTCATGGTTTCACCCAAATTGAAGAATATTATCCTTAACCCTTCACCCTAGGTTGATCTTCATATAAACTGGGTTGTTATTGATTCAATTGTCTTTATTATGGGATAAATCACTATTAGATGATGTTGTTACACCTATAATTTACAAATTAGAAATGAATTGTTGTCTTTCATGCTAATCTTGAGAAGTGATTTAGGTTATGGGAATTGTCCCAAGAAATCTTGTTTTAAGCATTGATTTGGTATTGAATTATGGTGTAGTGTCTCTTCTAATATTGTTATCATGTTGATTATTTAATTATGATGTTGGACATCTAAAATTGGTTTGAATTGAGGTTTTATGGTAAGGCCTAAATGATGAACTATGACGAAGATTTGGTAAGTCTTAGAATCTCTATATTTACTTATAATTGTGATTTATTGTGGTTAAGTCATGACGTTATGTTGGAATATGACATATATTAGGATGATAGAGTGGTATGATGTTGAATTGAAATGTCTGGACAATGGTTGTAAGGTTGATTAAGATGTAAATGCTATATAGATGGTGATGTATACTAATGTGCCTTATTATGAATAGATATGTAATGTGCCTTATTGAGCTATTGATGATCATTATAATACAAGGGGTAGACCCTATTATCTAAACTAAGCTATAATTAATAATTAAAGTCTTAAAGACATTTCAAAAAAGGACTCTAGCTTAACACCGAGTGAACTAGATTGAGGAGTGTCCCTTCCCACATAGGGAAGGTAAGAGTACTACATTACTCTGGATATTGGAGACTATAATGCACAGCGTATAAAGAGGGTTCCAACTATATCTCCTAGTTCTCGAACTATGTTTCCCCCATAAGAATACTAGCTATTGGATCCACGTAGTTACTATGTTTCATGTTTTGGTACTACCTTGAAAAGTAATCCGCCTTCTTTCGGTATAGGGTTTCATGACACCGAAATTCACATTAAATAATATGGTATATGTCGGTTAGGCAAGATGTTCCCAAAGGTAAAATTAATTAAAGGATTTCAACTCTAACTTGGATAACCTAAGGGGTATAGCTTAGTCTAGGTAGGGGTATGGGACTCTACCTAAGCATTGCACTAGTTAACCTTGAGGGGAAGCTTAGGAGGATGTTCTTATATATGTTTATGTTATGATGATATATGATATGTGCATGATGAACTTTGCACATTGTTGATACTACATATTGATTAGTTCACTTATGAGCATGTGTTGGGTTGTATTATTAAAATAAGATTAAATGTATATCTAAATGTTATATTATGTGGAGTTTTACAATGGTTATGGTTTCTTGTTGGGTTTACTTGATTGAGTAAGGTTGTGGGGCTTTGCTTGGTCATAGCCATTTTTGACTTGATAAGGATTCATTAGAAGTTGTCTTCCTTATTATTATATAAAGAATCTTATTCATACTTGTGATGTTATTCCTTGATGATAGGTTTGTAGTAAAACATGGGTTCAAGTATATTGGCATACATATTACTTGTTTGAGTTAGTAAGCATGTTTGGTTTATTGGTATGACTTGCTTGATTTTGCATTAGACATTTAAAAGGGTAAAAAGGCATGTTTTTACTGAATATCCTTTTTTAGCATGTTTTGCTCTTATATGTGCATATGGTCTCATACTTAGTACATGTGGAGTACTTGCCCCACTTTATTTCCTTTTCCCAAACATTTTAGGTTCCTGTCGTTGAAGGCTCATTCGAGACGGTCTGAAGAAGGCTTGGATATTCTCTATCATCCAAGTGGTTAGGTCCTCACTTTACGGCGGTGAAACACATATCTTTCCTATGCACTTACTTTATTTTTCTATGACTTTTTTGTTCTTCCTAAACGAAGGGTCTATGTATACTCGGTAATATATATTATTTGTATGAAGAGGTCTATATAAACCTCGATGTAGATGTAACAAATGTTTTAAACTTTTTAGCATTTTCATCCTATGAATGTAATGACATGATACTAAGAGGCTAGCCTTAGTCCTTCAAAGAGGACGACGATGCTGGTTATATCTAGGGGTAAACTTTGATGTGACAAGATGGTTATGATGGGACATCTGTATTAGGATTACGCATTTATGTAATAAATGTTTTGGACATAGACTATTGTTTTATTCCTATTATATTTCTTATGTTATAATAGATAAATGACTTGCATAGGGTCCTTTGGGATTCAAGACGATTTTTCACATCTAGGGGGTAGCCATGGGTCGTGAAAAACTTGGTATCAAAACATAACGTTTAGAACGGTCTTAGGATGTCTAATAAGCCACGTATTGTAGAGTAATTCATGAGTGTGAAGCGTGGCACATTTATTTGTGAGATTCTTCAGAATGATTAGGAAACTCCACTTCATTCATTACTCTTAAGTTGTGCGATAAAGTTCTACTATATTAGGTCTCTCTCCTAATCCTTATCTAATTTTCTACAGGACTTGGCTTAAAAAAGAGCATATAGTAGAATGAATGTAAGGGAAATGCGGAAAAAGATGCTCGTCCCCAAGATCCTCAAGTTTTGGTCAATCCTTTGGCTGAATATGTGGCTAATGCAGAGTTTAGGGTTGCTTTCAAGTGTTTTCTCAAACCAATAAGGCCCAAGCAAATAGGGAAGAAGTTATTCATGTGAACCCAAATGTGGGCACAATTGCTTCTAGTGGAAAAGACTTCACTAGAATGAATCCTCCAAATTTTCATGGTTCTAAAGTTAAGGAAGATGCTCACGAGTTTATTGATGAGGTCTATAAGATTTTAATAATAATGGGAGTTGTGCGGGTGTAAAAGGAAGAGTTCACCTCTTATCAACTTAAGGGTGTGGCTCAAAATATTGTATAATCAATGGAAGAAAAAGAGCATGGATGATGCGGGTTCTCTTGATTGCAAAAATTTTAGGCCTCTTTACTTGATAGATCCTTTCCCCTTGATATGAACGAATCTAAGGTGCTTGAGTTCATTAAGCTTCTACAAATAAGTATGAGTATGAGGGAATACACATTAAAGTTCACTCAATTGTCTATGTATGCTCCATCAATGGTTATGGATTAGAGGGCTAAGAAGAGTAAGTTTGTTTTGCGTGTGTCAAAAATGGTGCTTAAAGAGTTTCAAACCTCCATTCTCATTGATTACAATATGGACATATCTACACTAATGGTCCATGCACAACAAAATTCATGAGGAAAAACTTAAGGAAGGTCTATAGAAGTAAAAAAGGCTAAGATCGGATATTGAAATTTCTAATCCTAAGCCTTATGTAGGTAATGGTAGTGGATCTTTATTGCCTATGTCTAATTGGACTAAATGTGCAAGGAAGCACGTGTGTAAGTGCCTAGCAGACACGTATGGTTGCTTTTGTTGTGGTAATTGTTGTAATAAAATGAGGATTTCCCAATGCTTGTGGCTAAAGGAAGCGAGGGAAAGCAAGCTACCACTAGTGGATCGAGTTTGAATACTCTTAAGCAAATATGCTCTTATGAACTTGAGACTTGAGGTGAACGGGAAGGTTCTCTTGATGTGGTTATCGGAATGTTAAAAGTATTCTTACTTAATATGTATGATTTACTTGATCTCGATGCTACCTTTTCTTTTCTGACATCATATATGGCTATTAGGTTTGATTTTCTTCTTGATGTGTTACTAGAACCTTTTAATCTCTCTACTCATTTTGATGATTCTATTGTACCTAAGAGGATTTCTAGAGAGTGTCACGTTCCCTTGTTCCATAGAGTTACTCTTTTTGATTTGGTAAATTTTGGTAATGATATTTGAGGAAGTGCCTCAAGATTTTGGTGAAGTTTAAAGTCAAACGTTAAGGGACGACCAAGACGTTCGACGACTAGCCATCTATATTCCTTATGTGTTTTCATGTGATTATGACTGAGTAATGAGTTTATCAGGTCCTTATATGATTGATAATAGTGTTTAGAGTCTGCAAGTTTAGTTTGGTAAGTTTTGGAGGTCAAAATTCAAAAACGTCCGGTGACGTTCGAATGATAGCCTTCAAACATCTTTCTGAGTATTTATGTGTTTTAGCATGTTTCGTGGCTTGTTTAATGTCGAAATTGTTTGGAGATGTTCCAAATACCTAGACATTCGTGTTTAGAGGCTTCACGTCCTAGTACCACTCCATGTAGGAACCACAAGGAGCATTAGATAAGGACCCAAACTCAAGACTTGAAGCTGCATGGCAGCTTGCATAGAGTGCCAAACGACGACGCCAACGAAGGCCTGACAATAGAATGACGGCTCATCAACTTCGGGTATAGATGGATCCTAAAAATTTTTAGTTTTAAGATATGAAGGAGCAACCAACGAGACCCTCATCGATGGGGCATGGTCTCACCGACGAACCGTCGATGCTAGGGCGTCGATGGTGCTGTGAACTGTCTGCAATTTTCTGTTAAGGCTTGGGGGTTTTCGGAAACTCAACCCAATTCATATAAAATAGGAAGATGGTTATTTTTTATGTTTATGGATATTTTAAGAGTATATAAGGAATAAAACACTCATTTAAACAATAGCACCTAAATCATAACCCATTCCATCCCAAAGTTTCTTCAAATACCTCCATGAGAGCTCAAAGTGAAGATAGAGATTTAAGATGGACCCTTGAAGGAGTTTCTTCCTCAATTATCATTGGATTCTTTTAATGAGGAACGGGAGTTCATTATCAAAGGCTTGCTATCACCTTATATTCATTTTCAGAGATGATTTTATAAGATTTCAAAAAGGTGATAAAGTACAATTGTACTCTATGTCTTGCTTCTCGCATAAAATGTTTTCAAACATTAAGATATGATATTATTGATCTATATTTGATTTTGTCCAATGAAATTCTCCATGAACCCTTTACCTTTTATAATCTCTCTATTTGACTAAAATATGGGTTATGTAATCATGCTTTCATATTAATGAATTCAAGTGTAGATTGTTCTGGTCTTTTGATTTATATATAGATTATGATTAATTTGTTTATAGGATGCTTAAATTTGATCAATTTAGTATTGTATATTCTTATATCCATGAAATATTAAGCTTATTGAATTGATATTTACATAATGCTCATGAATTATGGGGTAGTTTTTATGGGCTATTGAATGATGTAAGAATTGTATTCAATTAATGTCTAATTGGTCTTTGATTGATAAATATATATTGAATTGACTTAGATTCATAGAGTATTATAGTTTATGTATTTAATTGATGTCCATGACCATGGCTAAGGGCCTTATGGTATTGAATTGATTGATTTACCTTTGGATTGAAGTTGTGAGACGGAATGGGTGGTATGCTACCCTAACTCTCTTGATATTATGTATAGTTTTTGTATTACAATGGTGATTGGTATGGTCCACTTATGGTGGCGTTTCTATGCAAGTTGATGTGGCCTTATCAGAGTTACTTTATGCAATATGATGATGATGGTCTTGTTGTCACTACTAAAACTAGCTAGATGATTAGTGAAGTTGATTTATGTGAAGTGTGAGCATATGTATGTATATGTGAAATAATGTGAAAGTATCTATTCTTTCTATTTATGTTAGGAGATCATTAAGACTATGACCAAGTGCTTATATGTGTAGTCTTAGATGTTGATACATGATTATTCCTACTTTACTATATGAGTTGTGATGGTTATATTGATGATGAGAAAGTAATGTATAGGATGACATCAGGATAATAAGGGCCATTCCTAAGTTGCTTAGTGCACCCTTTTCATGTCTGAATGAATGATATGTGAGACCTTAGATGATGTTAAGAAGGTGATGTACGTGGAATCTTAAACCTAGTGGTAAGGTTATGAATGTTGAAGTTGAAGAGTCGTAATGGTATCCATCCTCTAAAGGATGACGGACTTAGGGTTTGTTGGCTGGAACGACATCATATCATCCTTTGAAAGTCACAATTAGCTATCTTAGTCATTGAATGGTATCCCTAGTGGACTTCTTTTGTAGGGGGAATATGATTGGGTTATGAACTAAATAAGGAACCTCTTCATATGATCATTTAGTGTCAATTACTCTATGAGAACAAAGGCTAGCACAAAGTGATTATGCTATAAGAAGTATCTTTACTGGAGAAAGAGACTAGAGTACAATGTATCTCTACTTAAGAATGAGACTAGAGTGCATAAAAGCTCGTTATATTCCTTGACCATGTGCCTACATAGGATGTGTCCTAAATCTACCCTTGGCAAGTAGAACACCCTCATCAGAGTAGGCTAGAACTCTAGATTTAAAGTCTAGCTATCATGGTCTATCTCGGTTATTGCCTATTCTCATAATAGGGGATACCTATTAGCATTAGAAAAGTGGTATGAAGTTTAGGTGGTGGTATGGGACGCTATCTAGACATTGCACAATAGGCTTTGAAAGTGTTAGTTAGAGTCAATATATCTTGTCCTAGACCATTACGTGAATGTCCTTGTGTGATAAATAAGTGTTAAATGAACTAATGAAGGTAATTACTTAAGTTATGAAAGTATGTTAAATGTATAAGTACTTATCTAGAATATTAAAGAGTCTTCTAGTTAAGGTGTGAAGGGAGCATAGGAATGGTCATTCGTATCTTACCTAGATAACTCTTAAGAATGACTCTACTTAGGGAAAATGGTTGATTATGTAGACATGATCTAAGCCTTAGGTAGTCTTAAGGATTATTCAGGTAATCTTGAAGAGGTTAATCATGGACGTTATCTTCTTGAATTACTTAACTAAGACTTCTCACAGATTATTAAAGGAAAATGTCATATTTTCTATGTGTTGATGTATTAAGTGAGAATGATTCTATATTAGGTAGTCTATAGGATCTCTTAAGTGTGTGTGTAAGGGATTTTATGGGAGGTCGCTTCACAACTCACTCAAGTGAGACTTAGAATCACCTTTGGTAGACGTATCTCATGTTCATGTGTTTGATGTCTTGTAAGTGTGTGTTGATCAAATTATAGGTTGTCTTAAGAATCATTTATGTGTGCCTAGAGAGGGTGTATGGGCGGTCTCTATTTGTCTTCCTTGTCTTACTTAAGTTACTCTTAGGATATCTTTTAGTGAGGGGATTCCATGCTCGAAGGTGTCTAAAGTGAAACTAAGAAAACTTCACTGTAACATTGAAGGGGTTCACTGTACAGTGAACTGGGTTACTTTAATGTAGTTCCAAAAAATGTGATAAATGGTCTAAGTGGTTTATAATGTGTTTCTAAGTTTTTAAATGTCATTCTTATGATTATATTACCTTATTTAAATAAAAAAGATGCATATCTCTAATAAATGTCTGTTTTCATGATTTTATGCATTATGTCACACTTAGTGCATGTGTTTGTACTAATTCCATGCTTTTATATTTCTCTGTAGTGGTTTGTATGTGAGGAGCATTTGGGAAGCAAGACATGGATTTGTAGCATCAAGTAATGTTAAAGTATATCCTCATTTGACTCGAGGGTATAGATGTCGTTTATGTCTTTTATTGAAGTATTGAATAAACTAAGCATTTCTATGTTCGTATTGTATGGGCCGTGTCCCAAAGTATCCTTGTGTTTAAGATTTGATGAAAAAAAGACTAAATATTTCCTATGATTTATAATGAAAGATGTTATTAAAGATATTATAATGTTTTGTTAAAATTTTTAGGTTCGCACTACTTTTCATTATATATATACGATTAACGATAAGAAAAGGTCTTGTATGACCTCCGAGAGTTCATGTATGCCAGTTGCATTCCGAGAATTCCATATCTTCTAGGGTGTGGTTTTCGGGATGTGACAAGCTTGGTATAAAAACATAGGTTATGAAAGTAGTCTTAGGAATCAAAAAGTCTCATCAGGTCAAGTCTAGTAGAGTCTTGACCATCGGTGTGAGTCTTGGAAAATCTATGGGTGAGAGGCTATAGGACGATAGAGTTTCTCTTCTTTTCTACTCTGATGTCGTGTCGTAGAGTAAAGGTTATGAGTACTCTTTTCATATGGTTTTCCTTGTGTTTTTTTGAAGATGAATACGAGGAGGACACCGCCTATGAGAGTTGAAGAGAATGATGTGAATGAAGAGATTCCTTCTCAAATTGATCCTGTTGAGAAAGTTCATCAAGGTGATCAAGTCCCTTTTTTGGGTGGAAGTAATGGTGTTCCGGTGGTTCATCCAGAATTGACTAATAGAGATTAGAGAAGTTTTACTTATTTAGCCCGTGTTTTGACTACCCATGTGAATATGGGTGTTGCACCAAGACTTAATTCTGCGTAGGTCACTAAGACCTCTAGGTTGGGAGAAATTGTGAGGATCAATACTCCTATCTTTCATGTCTCTGAGGTGGGAGAGGATCCCCAAGAATTCCTAGATTGTGTACAAGGTGTTGAGTGCCATGGGGGTTGACTTCTAGGGAGAAGGAGGAGTTAGCTTTGTACCAATTGAGGGAGGTTGCCCAAGTGTGGTACAGCCAACAAAAAGACAATAGGCCAATTGAGTCGGGGCCCATAGACTGTGAGTAGATGAAGAGGGATTTCTTAGGGGACTACTTTCTCCATGTGATGTGGAAGGTGAAGATTGGGAGGTTCGTTGACCTTAGTCAAGGTAAGGGGAATGTTGAAGAACCCAAACATAGGCGAACTTCAAGGATTTTGAAGAGAACCATGAGGGATTTGAAAAAGGGTAAAGTCAAATAGAAAGGTCAACCTATGTTTAAGAAGAGATCGTCAAATCAAGATGGAGCTAATGTTTCAAAAGAGAAGCTTGGGATAGGTAGTAGTTCTCAAATTATTAATCCTACTAGTTCTACTTGTGGCAAGAGGCACTATGGGGAGTGTCTAGTTTGTACCGAGAATTGATTTGGTTGTGGTAAGGATGGACATAATGTGAGAGATAGTCCTTCCATCGAGGCTAGAGCAAGGAAGGACGAGCAAGTTCCTCCAATAACTTTGGAAGATTATGATGGTAAGTCCTTGTATCTCTTTAGTGTTATGAGTTCCTTCTAAGAGGGGGAGTATGGTGAAGAGTATTGTTGTTGGGAGTGAGGTACCCCTAACCTTTCTTTATGTGTTTATACAATCATAAAACAAGGAGTCCTTAGTAAGTTGAATTGTGTAGGAGTTTTTTGTGAAAAGGTGAGTTCCAAATATTCTCCTTATGATATGCACGTTTTGGTTGAAGTTTTGTTGAATTAGAAAATAAGTTTTTATGCATAATATCTTCCTCATGGTTCATGTGAATATAGTGTAAGTTTCTAATTGTTTCATGAAGATGAATAGTGAGCATGTCTAAATTGTTATATCAGACTTGGTTGATTGAGAATTTATAAGGAATTTCATAAGTGTTGCATTATCAGATCATAAAGCATGTTCATTGTAAAGTTGCCAGGGATTTCTGATCATTGTAAGGTTTTGTAAAAATTGACTAATTCATTATTTGATGGAAAATTGTGTTAATATGGTTACAACTGATGTATATTAGCATGATATTGAAAATAAAATGTGTTTTTGTTATTTGGAATGAAGGATGTGTCTTATGGCATAATGAGTTGTAGAATTTATCCTAGATCTTGTTGTGTTGTGATTCTCTTAATTATGTGAAGTTGATGTTACTTCTTTATTGTGTGTTGTATAATGTGTTGTATAGTATTGTCATGAGAAGTTAAGTTGAGTCTCTACTCTTGGATGTGTTTGGAGAGTGGCAAGTGTCGTTCGAGGACGAATGCAGTCAAAGTGGGGGAGAATGTAACACCTCAAAAAATGACTTAGGTGAAATTAGGGCCTAATGTGTGTGATATGAAGTCTTGAAGTCCTAATATAGCTTAAAATGTTTTTTGAGGCAGTGTTTCAATATTTTGGTGAAGTTTGAAGTCAAACATCAAGGGACGACCAAGACGTTCGACGAATAGTCACTGATGTGCCTTATGTATTTTTATGTGATTATGAGTGAGTAATTATTTTATGAGGTCCTTATGGTTGACTATAGTGTTTCGAGTCAGCATGTTGAGTCTAGAATTCAAACATCCAAGAACATATGGTGACGTTCGAAAGATAGAGTTTAGACATCCTTCTAAGTTTTGATGCATTTTAGCATGTTTCATGGCTCGTTTGATGTTGAACTTGTTTGAACATGTTCCTAATACCTATATGTTAGTGTTTAGAGGTTTAATGTCCTTGTATGATTCCACGTAGGACCCACAAGGGGACCTAGAGGATGACCCCAACTCAAGACTTGAAGCAGCATGGCAGCTTACATGCAATGCCAAACAACGACCCAAACAACGGCGTGTTGATGGAACGATGGCTCGTCGACTTGGGGCGTCTATGAATCCTGCAAGTCTGCAGGTGGAGGAGCTTCCGGAGCAACCAACGATACCCCCATCTACAGGTCGTGGTCTCACCCATGAACCGTCGATGCTAGGGCATCGATCGTGCTGTAAACTTCCTGCAATTTTTAGTTACGGCTTGGGGGTATGGGGAAACTCAACCCAAGTCTTCTAAAATAGGAGGATGGTTATTTTGGGTGTTTATGGGTATTTTAACAGTACATAAGTCATAAAACTCTCATTTAAACCATAACACCTAAATCAAAACCCATTCCCTCCCAAAGTTTCTTCAAAAACCTCCACGAGAGCTCAAGGCGAAGATAGAGCTTGAAGATGGATCTTCAATTGAGTTTCTTCTTCAATTTATCAATGGATTCTTCTAATAATGTATGGGAGTTCTTCATCTAAGGATTGATATCACCTTAGAGTAAATTTCAAAGATAATTTCCAAAGAATTCCAAAAGATCAAGAAGTCCAATTTCTACTCTATGTCTTGGGTTCTTGCATAAAATGTTTCAAACATTATGATATGATAATATTGATGTATAATTGATGTTTTCCAATGAAATTCTCCGTTAAACCTTGACCTTCTCAAATATCTCAGTTTGACTAAAATATTGGTTATGTGATCATGCTTTGATATAAATGAATTCAAGTGTATATTATTATGGGCTTTTGATTCATGTATAGATTATGATTGATTATCGATAGGCTGTTTCAATTTAAACAATCAAGTATTGTATATTCTAAGATCCATTGAATATTAAGCTTATCGAATTGATATTGACTTAATCATTATAAATTATAGGGTAATTTTCTATGGTCTATTGAATGATGTAAGAGTTGTATTCAATTGATATCTTATTGGTCTTAGATTGACAAATCTATATTGAATTGACTTAGAATAATTGAGTATTATAGTTTATGTATTGAATTGATGTTCATGGCAATGGGTAAGGGCCTTATGGTAATTGATTGATTTAACTTTGGATTGAAGTGTTGAGATGGAATGGGTGGTATGCTGACCTAACTCTCTTATGATTATGTGTATTTTTTTACAATGGTAATTGGTATGGTCCACCTATGTTGGTGGTGTTATGTGAATTGATATGGCCTTGACGGCGTTACTTTATGAAATATGATGATCATGACCTTGCCAACACTACTTGAAGTATTAAGATGATTAGTTTGGTTGATTTATGTGAAGTAGGAGCATATCTATATGCATGTGAAGTAACGTGAAAGTACGTGTTCTTTCTATGTATATTAGGAGATCATGTATACTATGACTACGTGCTTATATGTGTAGTCTTAGATGTTGATGCATGATTGTTACTACTTGACTATATGAGCTGTGATTGTTATATTGATGATGGTATAGTAATATATAGGATGACATAGATATGATAAGTGTCAGTCCTAAGTGATTAAAGGAATGATATGTATATGGAATATGGTAATTAAGGTTGTGTCATGTTTGGTAGACTTGTGTCCTTTACTAGAAACATGTATTAGTGATATGTGAATATGAGATGTCTTCACTAGGTAGATATAGTGCACCCTTGTCATGCATGAATGAATGATATGTGAGACCTTAGTTGATGTTAAGAAGGTCATGTACGTTGAACCTTAAACCTAGTGGTGAGGTTATGAATGTTTAAGTCAAAGAGTCGTAATGGTATCCTTCATGTAAAGGATCATGGACTTAGAATTGGTTGGCTGGAACAACATCATATAATCCTTAGGAAAGTCAAAATGAGCTATCTTAGTTGCCATCGAAAGGTAGCACTAGTGTACCTCTTTGGTAGGGTGAACATTATTGGGTTATTAACTAGATAAGGAACCTCCTCATGTGATCCTTTAGTGTCAATTACTCTATAGAAAAAAGTCGAGCACCAAGTGATTATGTTATAGGAAATATCTCTACTTGATAATGAGACTTGAGTGTAGTGTAGCTCAACTGGAGAATGAGACTAAAATGCATAAAAGCTCGTCATATTCCATAACCATGTGCCTACATGGAATGCCTAGTTCTACCCTTGGCAAGTAGAACACCCTCATAAAAGTAGGTTAGAACACTGGATTTCATGTCTAGCTATCATGGACTATGTCTGTTATTGCCTATTCTTATCATATGGAATACCTATTAGTATTTGAGAAGCTATATAAACTTTAGGTGGTGGTATGGGATGATATCTAGACATTGCACAACAGGCTTTGAAGGTGTTAGTTAGAGTACCTAGGACTTGTCCAAGACCATTACTTGAATGTCCATAGGTCATAAATGAGTCTTAAATGAACTAATGAAGATAACGACTTAAGTTAAGAAAGTATGTTGAATGAATAAGTACTTATCTAGAGTAGTTAAGGGTTGTCTATTTAAGGTGTGAAGGGGGCATAGGAATGGTCACTTTGTACCTTACCTAGATAAGTCTTACGAATGAATCTAGTTAGGGAATATTGTTTATTATGTAGACATGATCTAAGCCTTAGTTAATCTTCAAGATAATTTAAGTAATCTTGAAGAGGTTAATCATGAAGAGTTATCTTTTAATTTACTTAAGTATGTCTTTTGATAGTCTTTGGAAGGAGAATGTTATACTATCTATGTGTTTATGTATTAAGTGAGCATGATTCTATGTTAGGTAGTATGTATGATCTCTTAAGTGTGTGTGTAAGGGATTGTATGGGCGGTTGCTTCACAACTCACTGAAGTGAGACTTAGATAGACCTTTGGTAGAAGGATCTCATGTTCATGTTTATGATGTCTTGTATGTGTGTATTGATCTCATTATAGGTGGTCTAAAGGATCATTTAGGTGTGCCTAGATAGGGTGTATGGGCGGTCTCTCTTTGTATTACTTAAGTGAGTCTTAGAATAGCTTTTAGTAACGGAATTGCATGCTAGAAGGTGTCTAAAGTGAAGCTAAGAGAACTTCATTGTAATAGTGAAGGGGTTCACTGTATTGTGGCTCCTAAAAATGTGATAAATGGTCTATGTGATTTCTTATGTGTTTATAAGTTGTTAAATGTTGTTCTTATTATTATATTATAATATTTAAATGAAAAAATGCATATTTATAAATGTCAATTTTCATGATTTTATGCATTATGTCATACCTAGTACATATCTTTGTACTAATTCCATGCTTTTATATATCTCGATAGTTGTTGGTAGGTGAGGACCATCTGGTAAGCAATACTTGGATCGTAGCATCCTTCAAGCGAAGTTGAAGTATTTCCTCATTTGATTGAAGGGAATAGATGTCTTTTATGTCTTTTATTGAAGTATTGAAATAGACTAAGTATTTCTATGTTCATATTGTGTGGGTCGTGTCCCAAAGTATCCCTGTGTCTAAGATTTAATGAAAATGAGACTTACTATTTCCTATGATTTCTAATGACAGATGTTAGTAATGATATTCTAATGTTTTATGAAAATTTTTAATTTTGCACTATTTCTCATTATGTATATGCAATGAACGATATGGAAGGGTTTCTACAAGACCTCTGAGAGGTCAAGTACTCTGGTTGCATTCCGAGAATGCCATATCTTCTAGGTTGTGGTTTTTGAGATGTGACACAAATGGGACTATCATTAAGAGGAAGGGGGAATTATATTCCTAAGGGTCATTTTGTCTCTTATCTTAAAGGTAGAAAGATGATTTTTAAGGGTTGCATTTAACATCTACTTATGGTGGGGGATGTAGATTCGAAACCCATACTCTCAATTTTGTCATTATTGTTAATGAGTTTCTTGAAGTGTTCCCAGATGGCTTACCCGATATTCCTCTCCATCGGGATTTAGACTTTGGTATTAATTTTCTCCCATAAACGCAAACTATTTCTATTTCTCTTTACGGTATGGCTTTGGAATAACTTAAAGAGTTGTAGGAACAATTGAAAGATTTGTCGAATAGGGCTTGAATATAACCGAGTATCTCCCCATTTTCTGCTTGTGTTTTGTTCTTTAGAAATAGCGATGGGTCTCTTCGTATGTGTATCGATTATCAATAGTTGAGGAAGGTGCCAATTAATAATAAGTATTCTCTGCTAAAGATATATCACTTATTTCCATACATCAAGGAGCAAGTTATTTTTCTAAGATTGATTTTTGATCGAGTTATCACCAATTGAAGGTGAAAGATGATGACATTCGAAAGAGAACTTTTCAAACACAGCATGGTCATTAAGTATTTTTGGTAGAGTCCTTTGGGTTGACTAATTATAAGGCAACATTTATGGATTTGATTAATAGATTGTTTAGATAATATCGTGACATGTTTGTGATTGTTATCATTGTCGATATTTTGATATTCTTAAGGAGTGAGGATGAGCTTATTAATAATTTGAGGATCATGTTACAAGTTCTTAAGGACCAGCAACTATTTGCATAGTTTAGAAAAAGTTAATTATTGTTAAGGTCCGTAAGTTTCCCTGGTCATATTGTTTCAAATAAAGGTATTGAGGTAGATCTTAAGATGACGGATGCGGACAAGTTTTGTCTTAGACCAATAACTAATTTCGATATTAGATGTTTCTTAGGTTTAGCAAGTTCCTAATGAATGTTTTCATGAGGGATCTGTCCAATTGTCTTTCCTTTGACGGATTTGACTAAAAAAAAGGCTATGATTGTACGATCCGAAGTGTGTAAAAAGAGTTTTTAAGAGTAGAAGGACATACTTACTTTTGCTCCAGTGTTGACCTTACAAAAAGGGATGGATGGGTTCGTGGTTTTTTTTTATCCCTCGAGAACTGAAATAGAGTGTAACCTTATGGAAAATGGAAAAGTTATAACCTATGCCTCAAGGAAACTTTAAATCCATGAGAATAATTATCCTACTCACCACATTGAGTTAGCGACGATCGTTTTTTCATTAAATATTTATACACACTATCTTAATGGAGTGCATGTAGATGTCTTTACCAACCAAAGGACTTTGCAATATGTATTTAATAAAAAGGAACTTAATCTTCACCAAAAAAAGGAGGCTTGAGTTATTGAAATATTTCGACATGAGTATTTTTATCACCTGGAAAGGGAAATGTTAGGTTGGATTCTCTTAGTGAGTAGTTCATGGGTTATGTTACTCATGTTGAAGAACAAAAGAAGAGTTTGTTCAAGGTGTTCATAGATTGGATAGATTAGGTGTTCTACTAGGGGACTCCACCAAGGTAGTTTAATGGTTCACAAGGGCTCTGAATCATCTTTTGTGGCAGATGTGAAAGCCAAGTAAGGTCTTGATCCAATTTGGGTAGAACTGAAAGAAGTGGTGCTTATGAAATCCGTTTAGGCTTTCTCTGAAGGGGGAGATGATGTACCTTGTTATCAAGGTCGTTTATGTGTTCCTTATGTTGGTGAATTGACGGAATAAATCTTTTCAAAAGCTCATAGTTTTAAGTATTTCTTTAACACGGGAGCCACCAAGATGTACCATAATTTATGAGAGGTCTATTGGTTGAATAGGATGAAGAAGGATATGGTGGTATTTGTGGCTGTCCAAAATTTGAAAGATTTAAAGTTCAGCATCAGAATCTAGGAAGTTTATCCTAAATCAATAGCATTCGTACTTTGAAGTGGTAAGACATGAATATTAACTTTATTATTGGTTTGTGTCGCACTCAACAATAACATGATTCGATTTGGGTGATAGTAGATTGGATGAAAAAATCATCTAATTGCCTTCCCATCTAGGATTCCTATTCGGAAGAGGACTATGCCGAGATATAGTTAAATAAAATTTAAGGTTGCATGGAGTATGTTTGACCATTATTGCAGATCATAATACCCAATTCACTTCTATGTTATTGTAGTCATTCCAGAAGGGTATTGGTACTAGTTTTAAGCGTAAAACAACTTTAATTCCCAAATTAATGGACAAGTGGAGCATACTATCCAAACTTTGGATGATATGTTAAGGGCTTGTGTGATTGATTTTAAGGGTCATCGGGATGAACATTTGTCATTGATCGATTTTGCATATGATACCAGTTATCACTCAGATATCTATTTTGAGTCCTTATATGGTAGCAGGTGTAGATATCCTATATGATCGTTTGAGATGGGTGAAGTTTCCCTAATAGGTCCGGATAGTACAACAGGTCATGGATAACATTTAAATTGTAAAGGAAAAGTTAAAAATGACTTAAAGTTGGCAAAACTCCTATTCCCATGTGAGAAGAAAGGATCTAGAGTTTGATGTTAACTATTGGGTTTACTTGAAAATCGCACCAATGATAGTGTAATGGGTTTGTTAAGAAAGGGAAGCTTATTTGCTGGCATATAGTCCCGTATGGAAAATTGTGGCATGTTGGTAAGGTTGCTTAGTTGTTATATTTAGTTAATGAGCATGCATCAATGCATCATGTTTTTCATGTCTCTATGGTTAAGAAGTGTGTTGGATATGTGACATCCATTGTCTTCCTAAAATGGTTGGGAGTTGATGAGAGTCTTTCTTAAGAGCATGTTCCAATAGAGATTGTAGACCGGCAAATCAAGAGCTGGAGAAGAGTCTTTATTATGAGGAACATCTTGTAGAGATTCTATACCGACAAGTCGAGAAGTTGAGAAACAGAAAAACAATTTCCATGAAAGTATTGAGGAGGAATCAATTAGTTAAGGGCTCTACGTGGGAGGTCGAGGCCTATATAATATCCCGATAACCTCTACTATTTCCATCTATTACTATCCTAGATAGAACTAATTAGTTTATCTTAATTTATTCTTTGTTTTAGTATCCATGAGTTTTATATTTTTCCTTTATTTCGTTACGTGATGCATATTCATGAGAACTACTGTTTTGAATAAAATTGAGTTTGCATGTTTGATTTTCCTCATGCTGTTATACATTTAGTATGAGTTGCCTATAGGCTTTATTAGATGAATTGATGAACATGCTTTAGCAATTTTTTTAAGAAAAAATTTCATATGGGCTCCTAGAAATTGTGTTTAACTTTGAGAAGTAGTTCATCCTTAAACATGAGTACTTTTTAAAATTCATTCATATTGGAATTCTAGATGTAGTTTCTAATTCTTGATGATGCATTGAGTATGATTGATAGTTTGGATATTACTTTTCCTCCGTATAGATGTGTGTTGCTTGCATGATACGTTGTTAGATTTAGTTTCACCCTTCCTATAATGTTTTAAGAGCGTCTGAATTTAGAGTCAATTGTTCCTCTTGGTTGTATGCATTGCATTGAAAGTTGGGTGTTTAACTCCTATCCTATACTATTTAAAACCAGAAAAAGTCATATTGGAGGAGTAGTTCTTCTAAGGGGAGATATTGTAGAAACATGTATCCTTTAAAGGGAAAAAACAAACTTCAGGAATAATGTAAGTGCAAACAACGATGGCCACCAAAAACCCATGAATGGGAAAACGTACCGTCGTGTGGTTCATGGATGGCCCATCCCTAGATGACATACAGACACAGGACCACGACATAACGTACGACTATAAGATAGAGCACGGTGCGTGGTTAAGTCAGTGTTGAGGCCAAATATCAGACTTTTTGATTACCAATGATGATCCATCAGGACGGATCATAGATCACACCACGGTATGTCGACTGGGTCTGTTGGCTGTCGATGGTTAGTTAATTTTAAAGGAAATTTGTCCTTTTCCTAATTAGTTAAACCCTATACTATGTCGTTTTACCATTACTAAAACCCCTATATAAGTATTTTCAATGTGTAAATTAACCCATTCATTTAATTATTCTAAATTCACAAAAGAAAACCAAATCCCTCTCCAAAATATTTCTATCTCTAGAAATATCGAAATTGCTACTCAAAAGTTTTCTGGCCCAAATTCTTTCCCATTGGGTTACCCATAACGATAGGAACAGGTCTTTACAATGAGTATGTGCCTAGAGGTTAGGTTGGGTAATTTTGATATGGCATATTTTCTTCCAAGTATTTACATAATATTATATGGTGAATTCGGGTCGAGAAATGAGGCAGATCAGTACATGTTTTTTGTATTAATACTATTATTGTTATGTCACATGGTATAGTCTTGTTGTAGGATCAACGATGTTTCTTAGGCGATGACGAAGAGGATGTCCGACAACTACTACCTCTCTTTCCTTATGATGGGAGTTGTATCTTATTGTTTTTAACCTTATAATCTCTTAGAAGCTCTTATACATGTTTATACTAGTTCCTTGGGGAAATGTATTTCTTCATAAAAGTAATATACTTTAATTAAGTTTGAATATTTCTATAATCACAATAAGGTGTTAATCTATATTTTGTTCACTTTCCTCTTCATGTTCTAATTTTGGGGTAAGAATTTTCTTGTCAAGAAGTTAGAGTAGATACCTACATCGTCTGGTGGATTAAGTCTTGACATAACAAGACCAAGAACAGGAACACACCAATTCGTGAACAACAAACTCAAAATTAAAAAATTATTACTCTTTCCTAAGTCCCCACATATCATAAGAAAACCTAATTATTAGCATGTGTCAGAATTCGCTCCTATCATACAGAACACGGATTTCTTTACAAAATATTTGAACCGATTTGAGTCTGTCTTACAAATATCTTCCCTATCGCAATCTATACCACAAATATGCAAGTATAATATTCAATTCATATGCTCATTACTTGCTCAGAAGTTTTTCATTTAATCATTCACATAAAAATCATCCTATATAACAATATTATACAATAAATAAATCATATTTAATTACCCTATGATAGGCCATAACCCATAAGTCAAACCTCTTTGTAACTATTTGAAATATTATAATCAAAACTTTTTTTAATATTCCTTTATAGTCAATATGGAAAATATATTCTTAAATTTGAATTATATAATTTAATTTTACTTTTTTGCACTTTAATTTTTTATAGGGTCATTCACATAAATGCTCCTATTTCAGGATGATATTTTACTTTTGTCCCTCAATTCGGTTGTCTTCAATTTTTTTCCTTGACATTTGTTATATTTTCATATCATAATATTACAAAGCTTATTTCTTACAAGGCATTACAAGTTCTCGTGCTGATTCGTACAACAATTATATTGTTAGAGGTATAAGTTCAATTAATAAATCACAAGACAAATGTTCTCTAAACTTATGTAGAGTAAATAAAATAATACACTATTAATTCCTCATAACATATGATGGAAAATACAAAATTTCTCTAAGGTCATTCTTGTGAAATTATATCTTATACAAGAAATTTTTGGTCAACATATTTTCAACGAATGAGTAGAAGAGATAAATATTAAAGATTAAGAACCATCCAAATCTCGTAACAACTTGTGTTAGAATTAGACATCATAAATATTGAGAATAAGAATCTATATATACAAACAAACTTGAAAAATAATCTGAATGTAGATTTTTTTTTCATAAAAAATAAAATGATGTGATAATTTATAATTAGTCGCAACGCATGGTACATTCACAACTAGGTTCAAAACTAAAACAACTAGTTAGTGACACAAACAAGACTGTGATACTAAAAATGAATTTGGTGGGTTTAAAATCATTATTTTCTTTGCTCAAATCATATAAATATTCAAATAACAATGTTCATGAAAATCCAAATAAGTCGAGATATTACTATATAAGAGACTTATGTATGCATATTAAAATATTAAAGTAAATTCATACTAAAATCAATCAATAGTAGAACCTGGATATTTGGATTGAATCAAAAAAGATTTTGTTGTTCAAACTGATTCAACATGTCTTCTGTGGAAGAAAACTTGTAGACATAAAACTCACAATTTTTGTTTATAAATAGAGGAACCTGTCATTTCAAAACAAAGAAAATTATAAACTATCCATTCTTCTTCTACTACATAATTAAATATTGTGTACTTTGTTCATGTTTTGTGGCTGACTAACACCATTGTTTATGTTACACATCCGGGTAAGTATTTTCACACTCATTAATTTATGCTTATCTTATTAAGGATAAATGATAAAATATTACAATTTCCATTTTCCTTTACATTATTAATTTTTTTTCACTACATAATCTTGTATGTAACATAACAAAGTGTTTTAATTTTAATGACATATAGTTTTTAAGTATTATTTTATGATATTCGTGATATTCAATCCCGGAGCAAAGCGCATGTATTTTTACTAGTTATGTTATAGTACTAACTATCAGTAAGTTTATAAAATAGGAGAAACAATCAAATGTATTAACAAAATTTAAATGATTGGCGGCATATCATGGACTTCCAAAGGTCCAGGTCTAGAAAGAGTAGAATGATAACGTTGCCAAAGTTTTGTAGATTTTTTAGAATAAAGATATCTCGAATGATGATGTAACACCTCTGTCTTAGAAAGAGCTAATGTTAGAAAGAACTTAATTGAAAATAGCCAATTTCAGAATTTTGCAAGTTCGTCCTCAATTGTAAGTTTTGGGTCAACTTCAAACCACCATGACTTTTATTACATGACAATTTAGGTGGTGCATAAGCTATCAAATGAAAGATCTCTGATTCCTTATTCCAAAGCAACTGTGTTCTCTAAATTACGAGTTGGAATGACAGAGATATGTCCGTTTCAATTCCTCCGTCCTAATAAAGAAAATTTATCTGAATACAAAGAGAGGTAATTTGATCATGCTTAGGGTTTTAGAGAAAAGTTGAAGAGGAGAAAAAGAAGAAGTTCAACCAATCATTGATGATTCTTGCATTCATCGAGGAACTTTTCCAAGTATTTTTTATCCGTATGAGGTATGTAAGTTTTTCAAGTGAAGGGTTTTTTCTCCCTCAAGCCAATCATGAGCTTCTTCTTTAAAATTTGTCTATGAAATTCGTGTGTGTATATTTATAATGAGTTTAAAGTTTCGTTCTCAAATTATTACTTTTGGAGTTCTATCAGTTCTTGAGGTGATGCTTTGAATTATAGTGTTCTTCTTGAGAAGATTTGAGTTAGTTGTTTATTTATTTACATTGGGTATTCGAATGTAAGATATTTTGGGAGAAATCAATCTATTCTAGGAGAACTAGGGCCAAAAATCAAGAAGAAATCTTCACCGGCATGTTCTAGGAATCAGCAGGGGCGGCACGCCACAGATTCGCTAAGAGGGCTGGATTCTATGCCTTCACTGTGCTACAAATGCGCCCCAGTAAATAGAGGGCTGGCAAAGAGTGCCAAGGATGCGACATGAGTGTCTGCCCTCTTTTTCTTCAGTTATTCAATTTACATTTGTTCCTTTAAGTCCAGCTTTCATTCCTTTCTTAATAGTAACTATTTAAACCTTCCTTAGTCATCGAGAGATCCTATATGTCAGTAATACTAACTCTTGTATTCACATTTGAAATTCAAGAAAAGATTAAGAGTCAACTTTCAGAGAGCCTTTTGAATCTTTTTGAGAAATCTTTTACAAACTTTTAAAACTTTTTTAAGACTTGATTATATGATAATGAATATGAGGATAGTTAAATTTATTTTGTTAAAATTAAATATTAGGTAACTAAGCATTCTCATAACCAAACATTCTTACTTTAAAATGAGAGGAAATCTCGATTTCCAAATGAGTTAATCAGGAATTTTGATCAATATTTCTTCTAAGATGAACTTTTCAGTAATAATTTCAAAATTTGAGGATGATTAAATTTCTTAAAAATATATGAGCATGAGTTGTATTATTGGGAGTAGTATTGAGCATCGATATGGGGTTGAGTTCAAACAACTCAAAGTCAACCACGTATGTCAACATGGGTAAAAAGGGTCCTACTTTTTTAGATGGTACTTTATTGTTTTTAAATCATTACTTAGTTGATCTACTTTGTTAAGGATGTCTTATACTCTAATAAGGTATAGGACATTCTAACAACATGTGTGAGATACTATATCATCACATAGCTCATACTGATGGTTGTCGGTTAGAGTATCTCCCAAATAAGAGTAGATGAGTTATTACAGTATTTTCAACTGCATTGAGTTATTATTTGCTATTTTATAAGCTCTTGTATAATGCCTCTTAATTGTTGCTTTTATATCGAACTAAGTTGAGTATTTCTGAGTTTGAGTATCTTTGATTATCCTTGAGTATAATTTCAAGTTGAATTATTACAAATCTAGGTAGATGCATACGAACTACCTCTAAAATAACCAATCAATCCAAGAAAATCACCTATACATCATGGCTAATTGAAAGACCTATAAAGAACTAGGGAAAACAATTTCACTATTAGGAATCATGTCATCCAACATTGTTTCTTACTTGGATGTGTAAATGCATTACTATCTCCAAACAAATCCGCTGTATGCGATTAATCTCTTAATATTTCTGTCCCTCCATATGTTGTAAACCATCATTGTAAAGGTTCAGTATACGATCTCAGACATTCTATTTCTGTGCTTTGCCTTATGATAAATCTACTCCTACTCATGTTGCCATGCTCCAATACTTCGAGGCTAGTAGTAGTCTAGTTCATACCCGGTAGTTATATGAACATGATGATAAAAGGTGATTAAAGGTCTCCTCCTATTAAGAAGAGAAGGCACATTCCATAGTTGAGTTGAGTTGAGATGATCTGAGTATTTTCTCCTTCTTTATTAGTTCACCTTATATGTGTTCTTTAGATTTCCTTTGCATGATTTTCATTCTATTTACTGACGCCATTTTACATGCATCTTCATGATGGTGCTAAATGTAACTAGGTTAATTAACAGGGCTTCGTCGATACACTTAAAGTTCTAGAGTCCCTTTGGTGAGCCTCCTTTTTTATGAAGATTTGTAGGCGTAAGAAAAATTTCAAATTCACCTGTTGGACCTTGGGCAAGGGCTAAGAGGAACCCAAATTAACAATGAGAAGCGGTAAAGTCAGTAGCAAACACACTAGGATGGATGGCTGGTTGAACATGGCGATAACTTCACGATTGACAGCCCATAAGGTACACCACCCGCCTAGGAATATTTTGTTCCTCCTCAATGATTTCGAATTTTTGTGAGGAACTCTATTTTAGTGGAAGCATTGGTTCTTATCGAAATTTACCTTTTTTCCATTTTAAACATTACGAACAACTTCTTACTTATTTCCATAAATATTTTCTACTTCCTAAGGTTTCATTTATCCCCAAGTTTAAGTTATAATGGGAAGAACTTTCTTTAAATAACCTCCTCGAGGAAATGTTGACATCTCTACATCATGCCAAGATTAATAAGTATCTACCACATCCCTTTCAAAATATTTATTCTCATAGGCATCGAGGTTAAAGGTCATAATAAATTCCACAACATATTGATGTACTTACTTATTTACTGATTTGTTCAAGGAGTTAAGATTGGCGTTTCAGTGATAGAGAGAAGGCTTGGTTCCTCCCTCATTGTATCGAGGTAAGCCTTGGGGCTGTCCATAAACCTTGTGGATGACAACTATCTTGTGCAAGAGTAATCCATTGGGTTAAATGCTTGGTTGAGTAATTTATCGCGCCACATATCTCCTAGACAAATTTTTTTGGTCCGACAAGGGAAGTTGAAAGCCTTAGTAGGATCTTCAGGGAAGGAATGGGAAATCATCAAATATTTTATTGTGAATTTTGTAGGGATGATGGTTTTGCCGTAAATGTAAAGCTCTCTCAAAGGTGTAGTGCATGTACTCTGCGGAAGATGCATGAATTGTCCTGCTGAATAGATCTTTCTTAGGGAGGGTGACATCTTCTAATTTAAGAGAAACATCTTAGTACTTAATGGCAGTACTACTTTCAATTTCTTCTTTCATGATGTTATCAGTAATGACCCAGAAGTATCCCCTAGAAGTTAGGGAGACCCCTTGGATCGTCATAAGGCATAGTTGACCCTTTTGGGTCTTATACAAGCCTTTTTAACTATCGTTCATTACTTAGGACATGAAAAGTAGTAAAGAATTAAAACTTTTCACGACATTTAACATAAAAAGTAATTCTTTCATAAATACTAAGACAATCTCATCGTCACAAGACAAACCTAAAGATACGACATAATGTCTTAGGGACACGCCCCTTTACATTTGAAAGAAATATATATGAGTCTTAATAACAAATCTAAGAAACATAGAGTATGTCCTCGAATATATGAGGACATACAAAATATAGAGAGAGTAGATTCCCAAGCTTTGCCTTCTAGCCTTTTCCTTGCTTCCGAACCTATAATTATAGAGTATAGAAAAGTATGGGTTAGCAAAATATTGTACTATGGAATATGCAAAAACATGGAAACAAGGACATTTTAGTAAAATAAGCTTTCATGAAAAATAAGTAAAAACATAGTAAATATAGGAGTAAAACAACATAAAAATCATCATTTAAGACATAGAGAAGGATTTCCATAACTTTAGCAAAAATAACCCATTTACAGTGAAGTACCAAAATGTTGTAGTGAACCCTTTCAACATTACACTGAATTCATTTTAATCGAAAAACAGCAAGCCAAGAGGAAATGAATTTATTTCCGTAGGAGTTTCCCTAGATAAGTTTATCCTAAGACTCACCTAGGTAGACATGAAGGAAACGCCTATATGCCTCTTTTAATACACACCTAGATGATACCCAAGACTACCAATTGTAGGCCTACTCGCCTCGGGAGAACAAGTCCCCACTCAATGACAAAACATTAGAAGAAAACTTAAATACATCACATAAGACACACAAGGACTTCCTGTCACATCCCAAGACCACACCCTAGAAGTTAGGTTACAGTATTGGATTGTAACCGGCGTACTCGACCTCTCGGAGGTCTTGTACAAGCCATTTCATATCATTCATTGCATAAACATAGTGAAAAGTAGTTCAGAATTAGAAATTTTCACAAAACATAATACAGTCTTCAAAATCTCTTTCATATTAAAGTAATAGGAAATCTAAGTCTCAATCTCATCATCTTAAGACACAAGAATACTTGGGACACGGCCCATACTTCAAAATACGAATATAGAAATACTTAGTCTATTACAATACTTTGAATGAGAACATAAAAGACATATATGCCCTCGAGTCAACTCAGAACATACTTCAACTTCTCTTTAACGATCTTCTAAGTCCATGTCTTCACCTTTCAAAGCTCCTCATCTACCAAGAACTATATAGATAGATAAAAGCATGGAGTTAGTACAACTACATGTACTAAGTATGGCTTTATGCATAACAATCATGAAAATGGATTTTTATTAGAAATATGCATCTTTTCATTAAAAAATAATATTATAATCATAAGAACAATATTTAACAACTTAGAAACACATAAGGAAACATTTAAAAAACCAATCATAATTTTTAACTCACTTAACAGTGAGGTGCATTCACTGTACAGTGACTAAATTCACTGTTACAGTGAATTGCTTAAACCTCACATTACACAACCTTTAGCATGTAATATTCTCACTCAAAGCTATCCCAAGATTCACTTAAGTCACACAAAGAGAGACATCCCATACACCCTCCCTAGATGCGCCTAAACAACCTTTAGAATTACTTATAATGAGTCACATACACATTTAAAAAGTATCATCAACATAAAGGTAAGATTCTTTTACCAAAAGTGAACTCTAAGTCTCACTTGAGTGAGCTGTGAAGAGACCGTCCATACAATACCTTACACACACACTTAAGAGATCCTATAGACTCCCTAAGATAGAATCATGCTCACATAATACATCAACACATAGGTGATATGACATTCTCCTTCCAAATGCTATCAAAAGACCTACTTAAGTAAATCAAGAAGATAACGTCCATAGTGGCCTCTTCGAGATTATCTAAATAGACCTTAATACTACCTAAGGCTTAGATCATGTCCACAAAATCAACCAACTTCCCTGACTAGAGTCATCCTCAAGACTTCCAAAGATAAGACATAAAGAGATCATCCCTTATGCCCTATTCACACTTTAGCTAAGGAATCCTTAAGTCAGTTTACATTAGGTACTCATTTAGTTACATACTCCTTAAGATAAGTCATTGTTTTAAGACTCATACATCATATAAAGGACATACCAATAATGTTCTTAGACAAGACCAAGGAACTCCACATAAAACCTTCAAAGTCTATTGTGCATTGTCTAGAGAGCATCCCATACCACCACCTAAACTCCATAAACTCTTCTAATGCAAATAGGTATTCCATATGATGAGAATAGGCAATAATCGACATAGACTATGACAGAAAGACATGGAATCTGGAGTTCTATCCTGCTCCGATGAGGTTGTTCTACTTGCCAATGGTATAACTCTGACACATCCCATGCAGGCACATGGTTAAGGAATATGAAGGGCATACATTATAATCTAGTCTCATACTTAACTAGAACTACTTTCCCTTACAGTAATCACTCGGTGGTACACTTATTTCTCATAGATCAATTCTCATTAAGGTTCATATAAATGGGTCCCATATGTAGTTCATGACCCAATTACATTCAACCAACCAAAGCAAGGTCCACCAGGTCATATCTCACTATGGCGATAAGAATCTAATCGCGACTTCCCTAAGGTATGATATGATGACATTCAAGCCAATCAACCTTTAGTGCACCACTCATAACACGAATGATACCTTCACAATTTACTACCTTACCACTTGGTTCAAGGTTCCACATTAATGACTTTCGTATCATCATGCAAGGTCTCACCTATATTAATTTATTCAAAACTAAGACACTTTATTTTCCGAATTCAAGACATCACATATTCACAGAAGCATCAAATAAGGGACCCAAGTCTCACTAAACAAGACACAACATACTTCCATTTAACACAAATTGCATATCCTCCTTTAGACTTTTAGGAATGACCCTTAACCTTATTTATTCATCCTGTTCATTACCTTAACATTATCAACCTAACCATTTTAGACTCATCTAGATAATTTAGGATCAACCATATATAAAGTCTAAGACAACACACTTAACACATAGCCATAACATAACATTATTAACTAAATAGTATCAATAGTCTAACAAATACTTTCACATATAGGTAAATACGATCACACATCATCAAATCAACTAGACAAATAGCCATGTAAGTTCAAGTAGTGCCGACAAAGCCATGAGTCATCAATATTCTAGATAGTAACACCGACAAGGTCACATCAATTCACAAAGCACCGCCACCAAAGGTGGAACAAGCCAATGATAACATAATTTAATTATAAATAACATCAAAACAACAAAAATGGGTCCGCATACCTTCATCCCCTCATCCACACTGCAATTCAATGCCAAATCAACCAATTCAACATCACAAGGCCCTTACCCATGGCCATGAACAATTTCAAACAAATAACCATAAATCTCAATGAATCTACATCAATTCAATCTATGTTTAAAAATATAAGATTAATTAGATATCAATTGCATACAATTCTTATATCATTAAAGAGCCCATAAGCAACTACAGAACAATTCAACAATATTAGCTTAATATCCAGTAACCCAATAAGTAGTCAAAACTAGGGTTAATAAATATACATGGGTTCAAAGGTAATTTATGTTAAAATCATAAATACAATATCAATTATATCATAATTCTATGTTTAGAAATCGTTTATCCAAGAACCCATGGTAGAAACATGAAATTGCACAATTCAACTTTAGAAAACATCTTGAGAGTTGGGCTACATGATCAAACAAGTTTCAACGAACAAAAGCCATACCTCAAGGATGATAATTCTTAACTTTGATGAATAATTTCCACTCAAAACTCCACACCAAGCTGTTTTCTTCAATTTGGACTTCAATGGAGTCTTTGGGATTTCTTAATAGATTTGGGGATTTCAATTTGAATGAATGAAGTCTTTAAGGTGTCAACTAATTATCTAATTAATATACCCAATAAACCCTTAAAAAACCGCCAATGACTTAATTTAGAAATGGGATAAATTTATGTTTTCACCCATAACTTGGCAGCAACACCTGCGCGCAGACAGCTTCCCTACACTGGGTGTCGTCCCCATGACGGGCCGTCACTGGCCACCGTCGGTGGTTACAGTAGCTTTCCAATGCTCCTTTAACTACCATGGTTAAGTATCCATCGAAGAAACCCTTTGACGGGGCGTCAACAGGCCTACGAGCCATCGACTGCTCCTTCATTTGGGGTCTGCCTGGGACTGCCATGCCAACAGTTTTGGGTCCTTCCTCAAGGACTCTTAGATGGTCCTTGGGGATAATTTCCCAAGACGTTTCCGACCCAAATGCGACCGTATATAATTTTAACACATCTCATATAAATTTCATACTAAAAAAACATAAAAATTGACGAAACACGCCTAGACGTACAAGGTCAATTCAAGGCATATCTTTCGAACGCCTTGGACGTTCTTGGTCGTTTGACCTTCAAACATCACAATAATTGAAAAATTGCCTATACATGATATATTAACTCAATTAAGAACCTTAAAATATCATGAAACATCATAAACTCATAGAAACACATAAGATACATTAAGGTCACTTAGTCGTCGAACGTCTTAGTCCTCCCTTGACGTTTTACTTCCAACACACCTAATACTTTAGCTATTCCCCTATGACATATTAGACATATTTAGGAATTTAGAACATTAATACTAACATGTTAGTATCTAGTTAACCTATGTCATTTTCGAGGTCTTACATTTCCCTTTCGGGATGCCTACTTAGTGCGATGAGTCGATGGCGTCCCAATCCACCACCTACCCTAAGTAGTACACTCTTTTAGAATACATATCTCATTCAATTCATATAAGACACACCAAGACTTCCCTTACAGAATTCCTACCTAGTGCAATGAATAGATGGCGTCCACCGCGTACCCTAAGTAGTACACTCCTTTAGAAGACTTAGCTCATTCAATTAATAAAAGACTCACCAAGACTTCCCTTTTAGAATTCCTACATAGTGAAATAAATAGAAAGCATCCCATTCCACTACCTACCCTAATTAGTACACTCTTTTATAACACTTAGTACTTTCTTTACTTTTGTAGGGGTTAGCTTAATCGACATAGACCATTAGACATAGACATGGAATCCCAATATTAACCATATCGGATGAGGGATCGTCACATTCCTAGAGTAAGGTCATTCTTTTAGCTTTTACATGGCTTTCCCAATAGCTACACCTATGTGGGTGCATAGTTAATGGATAAGGAGATTGCTATAAGTAACTCATCCTCTACTAACGAGGAGTACTCATATCAAGAGGTACATTGGAATACAACATCTCAACTCACGAAGTTTAACCACCCCTTCTTTGTATCCTCTCGGTGATAAGCATATTTCCCATTGAATTCTCAACATTATATACTACAGGTTAAGGATAACTACTAAACACCACATCTCAACTCACGAAGGGCATTCATCCTCCGACCTATCTTAGAAAGCTCTTAGGATGTAGTGACGTTGCTAATAAACACTTCATCTCAACTCAAAAAGAGTGTTCACCCAAAACCTCCCCTTTTTACTTAATTTAAGTTTTATACATGTTTAGACCTTCATTCATCACATTACACACATTAACATGCTTCATTTAGTCATATAATTCATTTGAACACAATCTCTAGCATACTTCTCATAATAAGCTTCCTAAACCACATTAACAGGAAATGACATCATAATCATCTTACTTCACATAATATGCCTTTATGGACTCTTTCGCAATACACAAGTAACTTTACATTCATACACTTCAAGGTTCAGAATACACAGTACAAGAACCATCTTCATCACAACCTCATTTCACGCACTAGGACTTCAAAACCACACTTATAATACATACCAAGTATATAAAAATTCATCAAGTAAACACCGCCAAAAAGAAGGTTGACCATACTACTCGAGAGTATTTCATAAAGAGAGTTAACAATGAGAGCAACACACCATTCCTCCAAAGCTTTCACACACTATATACAATTTACTCAACAGTCATCATAAAATAGCCCTTGGGGCAGTAGATAAACAACAATATCAACACAAGGAAACCAAATCTCAAAGACTACAAAACAATGCTCATTTAACTCATTCCTTAAGCCAAAAATTGATAAAAATCTTTACCATGTTTTAATTGAAGTTTTAGCATTAAAATCACCAATTAACATTGACAACATCATATTTGAATCATTTAAAATGTTTTCATTCAGAGCCATATTTTGAGTTAAAGATAGAAGAAGTTAGGGTTGAAACTCCCTTTTGAAAATCTATTAGAAAGGACTCCTTGAATTGAAGAGAGTTCAACGATGACTACCATACCTAAAATAAAATGAACCCCACAGATTTTTAATGAATAAACGTCCACCAACAACCCTCTTAATTCCTTCTTGAGTCTTAGCTTCTATGGAGCTTTAGAGTGAGTTTATCTTTAGAGAGAGAGTTTGAATAATTCAAGTGAGGTGTCTTGTCTAGGTCTAGGACATAAATCTAATCTAATATAACATAGAAAAACCTAAAAATATCATCCTAGGGTCATTAAAGAATTGGGGTGAATTTACAAAAACCCAAAGCCATGGCAATAGAGTCCATCAGCTTTTGCAGGACCACCATCGACGGACCCAAGCAAAGGGGCGTCGACTGAATGACGGCTCATGTTGCAAGGCATCGTTTGGGTCTTATCACATCCAAAAACCACACCCTCGAAGTTCAGGGAAATCTCGGATTGCAACCTACGTACTTGAACTCTTAGAGGTCTTGTACAAGCCCTTACATATCATTAATCGCATGTATATAATGAAAAGTAGTGTGGAATTAAACTTTTTCACAAAACATGTCATAGTATTTAAAAAATATCTTTCATATAAAGTCATAAGAAATACTAAGTCTTAATCTCATCAAACTTAAGAAACGAGAATACTTGGGACACGGCCATACACAATACTAATATAAAAATACTTAGTCAATTACAATATTTCAATAAGGAACATAAAAGACATCTATGCCCTCGAATCAAATAAGGACATGCTTTGACTTTTTGAATGATGCTACAGTCCAAGTCTTCATTTCCCAAATGCTCCTCACCTACCAACAACAATAGAAATAGATAAAATCATGGAGTTAGTACAACCACATGTACTAAGTATGGAATAACAATAACAATCATGGAAACAGATATTTATTAGAAATATGAATCATTTTATTTAAAAATCATATTATAATCATAAGAACAACATGTAACAACTTAGAGACACATAGCCAATTATTCACATTTTAGAGCCCAATTTATAGTAAGCTACTTTCACGTTACAGATAAGTTATTCACTATTACACTGAAGTGCTTCTTTTTCCCTTTTAACACTTCTTACGGGGTAGTCTTCTCACTAAAAGCTATCCTAAGACACACTTAAGAAACAAAAGGAGAGACCGCCCATACAACCTCCCTAAGCATACCCAAATGACCCTCAAGAACACTTATTATGTCCAATTTTAATTAATATACGTCATTTGGGAGGTTTAAGAACAAAAACATCCAAGAACGTCCATGATCTCCAAGATGTTGGTTCAAAGGGGTGTGTGTGTGCCTTAGCCTATTTGAATAACTTTAAGGAGTCGGAAAGGTACGTAAATTGGTGGAAAGGTATATAATAGGTGTTTGAGTTGTTTAATGATTGAAACGTCTGATTACGACTCCCCAAGGACCAACTAAGGGACCTTGGGGAGGACCCTTGTAGTATGATGCAACACTGCTTGGCAGTGTGCATCGACAGGGCAGAACACAGCCCATGTGTGGATCGACGGTGCGTTGATGCCACCTTCGTTCCAAACTTAGGTTGTTTGAGAAAGTACCTTCACCCGCACAACCTCTAAACTCATCAACGGAGTGCAGAGGTGCAGGCTACGGTCCGTGTGTGGATCGAAAGGGCATCGATGCAACCTTCATACCGTACTTAGACAATGAATGGAAGACCCTCGCCTGCATGGTATCTGAACTCATCGACGGAGTGCAGGACATAGGGGTGAGGGATCGTCGACTCACAGACGGCCCATCGATCGGGGTATCATTTGTGAGGGTCAAGTTTTCTAATTTATTTAAGTTAGTTTCATTTAATTAGTTAGGGGGTTAGGTGATTCATTAGGGGTTTAAAGGAGTCTAATTAAGTTTATTAATACCAAATATAAATATCCTCAACCCACATTAATCAAAACACAACTCTCAAATAAACTTTTTTCTTTCTCTTTTATTTCTCTCTCTACTTGAACTAACCATTGAAAACTTGCAAGGATTAGGTGTTGGGGGATGGAAAAGGGAGAATTCACCATCAAATTGTATTCAAAAGCTAAGGTACGAGATCTAATTAACCTTTCATACCCTTTTCTCAATGAGTTCCTTCAAAATAGATTTCAAAAGATGAGTTTTCTTATAGGTTTCATTCAATTACGAAATTGAAGTTATGAATTGAATTTTTAATAATTTCTTTAGGTTACGTTTAATAGATAAACATGTAATTTAACTTGTTTATGCTTTGGTCTAAATTGAAGAACATGATCCTCTATTACTAACCCTAGGTTGTGATCTTGTCCTACATTGTATTGTGATCGTACAATTGAGTTGGTTGTTGATTAGATTACTTTACTATGATGTTATTACGATTAAATTAAGATGAATTTTAGGCCAATAATGCTTCTTGAGATGTGATTTTGGTTATGAATTGTAATGTGAAATTAGCCTATGTATCTTGTCTTACTTTCTGAGCTACTTTTGAATTATGTTATAGAGATGCAATTGGTCTTATGATCTTATTGGTTGAGTTATGGGTAGGTGGTAAGACCTTGATGATAGACTATGAGGAAGACTTAATAAGTCCCGGAATCTCTATCTTTATTTCCAATTGTATTAATTGTTGTTATGTCATGATGTTACATTAGGGTTTGCCTTATACTAGGATTATAGAGTTGTATTGATGTTAAATTGAAATGTCTTGACTATTTTCTGAGGTTGATTAAGATGTATGTGATATAAGGATGGTGAAAAGCATAAATATGCTTTGATATGCTATAAAATTCTAATGTGATAACCTCATTACATGGATTTTGATGAAAGGACTTATATTCATACAATTCTTATTTAGCTATTGATGATGATGATTATGCATAAGGTAGACCCTATGACCTGAACTAAGCAATGGTTGATAATTTAAGACTTAAAGACATTTAAAAAAGGGACTCTAGCTTAGCACCGAGTGAACTAGATTGAGGAGTGGCCCTTCCCACATAGGGAAGGTAGGAACACTACATTACTCTTGAGAATGGAGACTACAATACATGGCACATAAATCGAGTCCCAACTAAATCTCCTAGTTCTTAAACTATGTTACCTCCATCGGAATACTAGCTAGTGGATCCACGTAGTTGCTATGTTTTTTTTTGTACTATCTTGGCAAGTAGTCCATATTCTTTCGGTGTAGGGTTTTATGACATCGGATTCCACACTAGCTCATATGGTTTATGTCGGTTAGGGAAAGATGTTCCCAAAAAATAAAACGAAATTAAGGACTTGAACTCTAACTTGGATAACCTAAGGGGTCTAGCTTAGTCTAGGTAGGGGTATGGGACTCTACCTAAACATTGCACTAGTTTGACTTGGGGGAGCTTTAGGAGGAGTTTCTTATATATGTTCATTATATGATAATATATTATGTATATATAATGACCATGGCACATTATTGATAATATATGTTGATTAGTTCATTAATGGATATGCCTTGGGTTATAATCTTAATATATGATGAAATGTAAATTTAAATGCTATGATATGTAAAGTTGTACATTGGACATGTTTTCTTGTAGAGGACACTTGATTGAGTAAGGTTATGGGCCTTTGCTTGGTCATTGCACTTGTTAACCTGATAAGGACTTGTGAATGGTTGTCTTTCTTATTATGATATGATTGACTTTTATTCATTCTTGTGATATTATTCCTTAATGATAGGGTTGTATTAAATCATTGTTTCAAGTATGTTGGGATAAGTATTAATTGTTGAGATAGTAAGCATGTTTGGTTGGTTGATATGACTTGCTTCACTTTGTATTAAGTCCCTAAAGGGGTAAAATGGCATGTTTTGACTAAAGACCCTTTTTAGCATGTTTTTAGTATATATGTGCATAAGGTCTCATACTTAGTACATGTGGAGTACTATCCCCATTTTCTTCCCCTTTTCTAAAACATTTTAGGTCCGGTCATTGAAGAGTTTAGAAGGCGACATTGTTGAAGGCTTGGATTCTTCCTTTCATCCAAGTTGGGTAGGTCCTCAACTTAAGAGTGAAATGCCATCATCTAGATTATGGACATTTTATGAGCTTAATGACTCTTTCATTACTTTCCTTTTTAATTGATGACTATACTTTTGTATGACCTATATATGTTCTTTTTGGATTGAGGCAAGGGCTAAGCGAAAGAGTAGAGATGCTAAGAGATCAAAGTCATTTGATGGAGGTTCTTCAAAGGATAGGTTTGAAATACTAGACAATCCTAGATTTAAGAAGCGGATTTCTAATCAAATCCCTTCCAAATTCCCAAGATCTAGTGGTAATAGGGTGTCTAACCCTATATTCATGAAGGGCAAATGTACTAATTGTCCAAATGAGAAGCCAACATGTGGAAACTGTGGGAAAAAGCTCTATGGTGATTGCTTTAAGGGGATGGATAATTTCTTTAGTTGTATCAAGAGTGGTCACAAGATGAGAGATTTTCCAAATATTAAAAGTCAAGACAAGGGTAGTGGTCAAGCTCAAGCAAGTGTTTTTAGTGATACTCCAAAGAACAACCGCTTATATGCTCTCCATTCAAGGGGTGAGCAAGAGACTTCTCTTAACGTGGTGACCAGTATGTTGAAAGTTTTCTCTATTGATGTATATTTCTTAGTTGATCCTGGTGCTACTTTTTTATTTATTAAACATCTAGTATCTACAAAGTTTTATATTTACCTGATATTTTGCATGAAACTTTTGTAGTGTCTACTCCGGTGGGTGAGTCGGTCTATGCGAAAAGGGTGTATAGAAATTGTCCAATAATGTTGCCCAATAGAGTTTCTTATGTTGATCTAGTAGAACTCGATATGCTTGATTTTGATATTATATTGGGTATGGATTGGTTTCATTCATGTTTTGCCTCCATTTATTTTAGGACAACAGTGGTGAGGTTTAACTTCCCAAATGAACCCATTGTTGAGTGGAAGGGGGGAAATTCTATTCCTAGAGGTCGAATTATTTCTTGTCTAAAAGCATTCAAAATGATCTCAAAAGCTTGTCTATATCATATAGTTAGTATCCAAGATCTAGACTCCAAAGTTCCTCCCATTGAGTCGATACCATAGTGAGTGAATTTCTGGAGGTCTTCCCTAATGACCTTCAATTCCTTCTTATCGGATGGCTCCAGCCGAGTTGAAGGAGTTGAAGGCTCAACTCATGGATTTACTAGATAATGGTTCTATAAGGCCTAGTATTTCTCTATGGGGAGCTCTGATTTTGTTTATAAGGAAGAAAGATGGTTTCTTGAGAATGTGTATTGATTACTGCCAACTCAAAAAGGTCACTATTAGGAATAAGCACCCTCTCCCTCAGATTGAGGACTTATTTGATCAACTTCAAGGGGCGAGTTACTTTTCAAAAATTGAATTGAGATCGGGGTATCACCAACATAGGGTGAGAGGTGAGGATATACCAAAGATGGACTTTCAGAAAAGATATAGGCACTATGACTTCTCGGTCATGTCTTTCGGTCGCACTAGTGCTCTGGCGGTGTTTATGGACCTAATGAATAGAGTGTTTCAAAATTACCTAGATTCATTCGTCATTGTCTTCATTGACAATATCTTGGTATATTCAAAGAATGAAAGTTATCATATGAGTCATTTGAGGGTGATATTGCTAATCCTTAAAGAATATCAATAGTATGCAAAATATAGTAAGTCTGATTTTTGGTGAGGTCGGTGAAATTTCTTGGGCACATCATATCTAGTGAGGGAGTTGAGGAAGACCCAAGGAACACAGAAGCGGTGAAAAATTGTCCTAGACCATTGACTCCAACTGACATTAGGAGTTTCTAGGATCTAGCCAGTTATTATCGGAGATTCCTAGATGGTTTTGTGTCTATTGAGTCTCCTTTGACTACATTGACCCCAAAGAGTAAGAAGTTTGAGTGGTCTGAGGCATGTGAGAACAGTTTTTCAATTGTTGAAAGATAGTCTTACTTCCGCTCCGATGTTGACTTTACGGATGGCACAAAGTATTTTGTAGTGCATTGTGATGCATCCCGAGTAGTATTAGGGTGTGTGCTTATGCAACATGGGAATGTGATATCCTATGTCTCTAGGAAGCATAAGGTACATGACAGAAACTATCCCACTCATGACCTTGAGTTAGCGGCCGTGGTGTTTGCTTTGAAAATTTTGAGGCATTACTTGTATGGGGTTCATGTTGATGTCTTTACTGATCATAAGAGTTGCCAATATGTGTTTAACCAAAACGAGTTGAATCTCTAATAAAGAAGGTGTCTAGAGTTGTTGAAAGATTATTATATGAGTGTCCTTAATCACCCCAGCATGGCTAATATAGTTGTGGATGCCCTAAGTCGTATGACTATGGGTGGTGTATCCCATACTGACGAAGCGAAGAAGGGCCTAGCAAGGGAAGTACATAGGTTGGATAGGTTGGGGCTGAAGTTGGAGAGTTCTCCGGATGGGGTGCTATAGTTCATCATAACTCAGAGTCATCCTTAGTGGTTTAGGTGAAGTCCAAACAACAACTTGATTTAGCATTAATGGACTTAAAAGAATCAGTTATCGGCAAGTTGAATGAATCATTCTCCTTAATGAGGGGATGGTGTGTTAAGGTACCAAGGGACATTATGTGTTTCCGATGTAGATGGGTTAAGGGATCGGATCCTAGAAGAAGTACATGGGTCCCGCTACTCAATTCATTCGGGGTCGACAAAAATGTACCATGACATAAGGAGATATATTGGTGGGAAGGCCTAAAAAGGGACATAGCAGAGTTTGACGCTAAGTGTCCGAATTGCCAACAAGTAAAGGCCGAAAAACAAAAGTCGGGTGGATTACTACAAGATATCGAAATTCCTACTTGGAAGTGGGAATACATCAATATGGACTTTGTAGTAGGTTTACCTCGGACTCAAAAGTCATATAATTCCATTTTGGTGGTTGTGGATCAATTGACTAAGTCCGCTCTCTTTATTCCCGTAAAGTGTAAGTATTCGGCGGAGGATTATGAAAGAATCTTATTAGATGAAATTGAGTGCCACCATGGCATTCCGTTATCCATCATATAGGATCAAGGTGCACAACTCACATCTAGATTTAGGAGGTCATTCCAAAAAGGGTTGGGTACTACGGTGAAATTGAGCACCGCTTTTCATCCCCAAATGGATGGTCAAGTTTAACGTATGATACAAACCCTTAAAGATATTCTTCGTGCGTGCTATTGAGTTTAAAGGGAATGGATATAAACGTTTACCTTGGGTGGAGTTTGCCTATAATAATAGTATTCCTTCAACCATTTCCATGGCTCCGTATAAGACTTGTATAGTAGGAGGTGTAGTTCTCCTATTCAATGGTTCGAAGTAGGTGAACCATCGTTCTTGGTCCCGAGTTGATGTATAAGACTTTGAAAAAAATTTCATATCATAAGGAATCGGTTGCAAACGGCCTATAGTTGGCAAAAGTCTTATGCCGATCATAGGAGATGGGATTTGGTGTTTGAAGAAGGTGATAAAGTGTATTTGAAAATTTCACCAAGTGAAAGGGGTGGTTATATTTGGCAAGAAGAGGAAGTTGAGTCCTCGTAATGTGGGTCCTTATGAAATCCTGCAAAGGGTTTGTAAGGTTGCCTATGAATTGAGACTTCCTAGTGAATTGGATTCGTTTCATCAGGTTTTCCATGTTTCTATGTTAAAAAAGTGCATCGGTGATCCCGAGTGCATTCTTCCTATTCAGGGTCTTGGTGTCAAGAATAACCTCTCTTATGAGGAAGCCCTGGTTCAAATTCCTGATAGGCATGTCAAGAAGTTGAGGAAAAAAGAAGTGTTTCCCGTAAAGTGTTATGGAAAAATCATCTAGTTGAGCGTGAAACATGGGAGGCCGAGGCCGACATGAAGTCTTGTTACCCTCATACTTTTTAGAGTTAAGGTTATTCATTCTTTTTAATAATATAAATAAGACTAGAAATTAAGGTTTCTTGATTTTTGGGTGAAGTTTTGCACGTTATACATTTTTGAAAAACTTTACTGTGAAGTCACTGTAGTATTTCTTTTTAAAACTTGAAATTTTGCTTTTTTTCTTGTTTTGATTAATGTTGTTCATTTTGATATCGTTAGTCTTTATGAAATGATGTGCAATATGTTGTTAAGCTGAACTTTGTGCTAATTAACTCATGTAATGTATGTTGACGTCATAAGTGTTGTGAGAAGGAAATGCCTCATAATGAAGTGTTTTGAGCCTTATGTGTGGTAATATAAGTTTTGATGTTTGCCTTGTTGAAGTGACATGGTTTATATTGATTTGATATTGTTGATTGGTTGGGCTGCTAGTCTTGTGTTTATTCCTTCCTTCAAAATAATGTAGTGTCATTCTGGGACGAATGTTCCTAAGAGGGGGTAGGGGGTAAAATATAACACCTTGAAAATCCAAGACACTTTGTAAAGCCTAAAACAGGTGTCGTAAGGTTAAGTACTGTTTCTAAGTCCATTTTTAATGAAGATAGGTCATTTAGGAGGTTTAAGAACCAAAACGTCCAACAACGTCCATGACGTCTGGGAAGTTGGTTCAAAGGTGTGTTAGTGTGCTTTAGCCTATTTGACTAACTTTTAGGAGTCGGAAAGGTACAAAAATTTGTTGAAAGGTAACTAATAGATTTTTGAGTTGTTTAATGATTGAAACGTCCGTTTACGACTCCCGAAGGACCAACCAAGGGCCCGTGAGGACCACCCTTGTAGTTTGATGCAACACTGCCTGGCAGTGTGCATCAACGGGACAGAACATGGCCCGTGTGTGGATCGACGGGGCGTCGATGCCATTGTCGTCCCACACTTAGGCTGGTTGACAAGTTCCCTTCACCCGCACATCCTCTAAACTCATCGACGGAGTGAAGAGGTGCAGGTTACGGTTAGTGTGTGGATCGACGGTGCATTGATGCCACTATTGTCCCACACATAGACAATTCACGGAAGCCCCTTGCCTTCACATTCTCTGAACTCATCGATGGAGTGCGGGATGGAAGGGTGAGGGACCGTTGACTCAAAGGCGACCCGTCGATCGGGGTATCATTTGTGGGGGTCGAGTATTCTTATTTAGTTAAGTTATTTTCATTTAATAAGTTAGGGGGTTAGGTGATTAATTAGGTGTTTAAGTGAGTCTAATTATGTTGATTAATACCCAATTTAAATACCTTCAACCCTCATTAATCAAAATACAACGATCAAATAAACTATTTTCCTTTTCTCTTATTCTTCTCTCTAATTGAACTCACCATTGGAGACTAGCAAGGATTAAGGTTTGGGGAATGGAAAGGGGGAATTCACCATCCAATTTCGGTCAAACGTCAAGGTATGTGATCTAATTCACCTTTGAGATTCTTTCCTCAAAGGGTTCTTTCCAAATAGATTTCAAAAGTTGAGTTTTCTAATGGGTTTCATTCAATTAGGAAATTGAAGTTATGAATTGAGTTGTTAATGATTTTTTTAGGTTACATTGATTATATAAAAATGTAATTTAACTTGTTTATGGTAATTGTTGACGGTTTGGTCTAAATTGAAGAACATGATCCTCAATCCCTAACCCTAGGTTGTGATCTTGACCAATATTGTATTATGATCGTTCAATTGAGTTAGTTCTTGATTAGATTAATATCCTATGATGTTATTTATGATTAACTTAAGATGAACTATAGGCTTATGATTCTAGTTATTAAGATGTGATTTAGGTTATGAATTGTAATGTAAAATCAGCCTATGTATCTTGTCTTAAGTTGTGAGCTAGTGTTGAATTATGTTATAGAGATGCAATTGCCTAATTATCTTATTGGTTATCATTATGTGATGATGTTACTTCCAAAATTGTGTTGAGTTATGGGTTGATGGTAAGACCTTGATGATAGACTAGGAAGAAGACATGGTAAGTCTTAGTATCTCTATTCAAATTGTGATTAATTGTTGTTAAGTCATGATTTTCCATTGGAGTGTACCTTATTAGGATTATACGGTTTTATGATGTGAATTGAAATGTCTTGACAATGTTGTGAGGTTTATTCTGGTGTATGTGATACAAGGATGGTGAAAACTATCAATGTGCCTCGATATGCTATGAAATGCTAATGTAATAACCTCACTTATATGAATTGTGATGAAAGGAGTTATATTCATACAATTATTATTGAGCTATTGATGATGATAATTATACAAATGGTAAACCGTATGACCTAAACTAAGCTATGATTAATAATTAAAGGCTTAAAGATATTTCAAAAAGGGTCACTAGCTTAGCACCAAGTGAACTACATTGAGGAGTGCCCCTTCCCACATAAGGAAGGTAGAAGCACTACATTACTCTTGAGATTGGAGACTATAATTCATGGTGCATAAAGAGGGTCCCAAATAAATCTCCTAGTTCTTGAACTATGTTGGCCCCATCGGAATACTAGCTAGTGGATCCACGTAGTTGATACGCTTCATGTTTTTGTGCTACCTTGGCAAGTAGACCGTCTTCTTTCGGTATAGGGTTTTATGACACGAGATTCCACACTAGATCATGTGGTCAATGTTGATTAGGGAAAGATGTTCCCAAAAGGTAAAACCAATTAAAGGACATGAATTCTAACTTGGATAACGTAAGGGGTCTAAATTAGTCTAGGTAGTAGTGTGGGCCTCTACCTAAACATTGCACTAGTTAGCCTTGGGGGGAGCTTTAGGAGGAGTTTCTTATATATGTTTATTGTGATAATATATGATTATATATATGATGACCATGACACATATTTCATACTATATGTTGATTAGTTCACTTATGAATATGCCTTGCTTATAATGTTAATATATGATGAAATGTAAATCTAAATGCTATGATATGTAAATTTGGACACGGTCATGTTTTCTTGTTGAGGATACTTGATTGAGTAAGGTTATGGGGCATTTCTTGGTCATTGCACTTGTTGACATGATAAGGACTTGTAAGTAGTTTTCTTGCTTATTATGATATGATTGACTCTTATTCATTCTTGTGATATTATTCCTTAATGATAGGGTTCTATTAAATCATGGTTTCAAGGATGTTGGGATAAGTATTACTTGTTGAGATAGTAAGCATGTTTGGTTGGTTGATATGACTTACTTGACTTTTGCCTGTATATGTGCATAAGGTCTCATACTTAGCACATGTGGAGTACTAACCCCATTTTCTTCACCTTTTACAAAACATTTTAGGTTCTGGTCATTCAAGAGTTTGGAAGGCGACATTATTGAAGGCTTGGATTCTTTCTTTCATCTAAGAGGGGTAGGTCCTCAACTTCTGAGGGCAATTCCATCATCTACCATACAGAATTGTTATAAGCTTAATGACTCTTTAATCGATTTCCTTTTCAATTTAGGACTATACTTTTGTATGACCTATATATGGTCTTGTTTGATTGATGTAAGGGCTATGCCCATAATGTGATAATCGTTTAGATGGTCTGAGATGAGAATATCGTTGAGGCTATTTCTGTATTATATATATATATATATA
>NC_028647.1:23259361-23286939 GCF_001406875.1 Solanum pennellii | reverse complement strand
TATATATATATATATATATATATATATATATGTATGTGCAATAAAATTAGAAGGCTATGTAACATTCCTATACGAAGGGTATATGTATACTCGATATGAATATTTATTATGTGTATCTATAGATCTATGTAAACCTCCACGTAGTGATACACAAAATTTTAAATTATTCTGCATTTTTCAACCTATGAATGTAATGACATGAGACAAAGAGTCTACTCTTAGTTTTTTTATAAGGATGACGACGCCGGTTACGTCTAGGGGAAAACCCCGGATGTGACAAAGACACCACATACTTCACTTTTAACTCATAATACATGTCATTCTAGAAGAACATAGAAGTAACTATTTTCTCTTTAAGTCATCCTATACACTATCATAACATCATAAATATGACCGTCATAGACTCATATAGTCAAGTAGGAATAACCAATACTCAACCCTAACACTATACACAGAAGGTCAAAGTCGTAGTCTAACATGATAACCTACATAACATCAATAGAACACATATACTTTCACATTGCTTAACATGTAGATATATATCATAATACTTGACATAATCAACTACAAAAATAATCACATTACTTCAGGTAGTTCGCCGACAAGGCCATGATCATCATATTGCATAAAGTAACGCCAACAAGGCCACGTCAATTGCAAGTAAAACACATAACACCGCCATCATAAATGGACCATACAAATCACAATATTATTGAAGCATGAATAACAAAAAAATAAAGGAAACAAGGAAGTTTACCACCACTCCATCCTCAACACCTCAATTCGATGCTAAATCCTCAAATTTAATATCACAAGGCCCTTACCAATGTCCATGAACATTAATTAAACATAATAACTATAATAATCAATGAAATAGGTAAATGCAATAAATATTCATCAATATAATACAACATAGATATCACTTGAACACAATTCTTACATCATTAGGTAAACCATAGAAATCTACACCATAATTCAGATACATTAGGTTAATATCAAGTAACCCATAACTTAGTCTAAAACTAGGGTTTATAAATTCATGGGTTCATAGGTAATTTAGGTTAATCATAATTACAATATCAATTAAATCATTATTCAATGTTTAGAAATCATCAATGCAAGAACCCGTGGTAGAATCATGAAATTTGGACAATTCAACTTGGAAACTTTAGAAAACATCTTGAGAGTTGGGCGCCTTGATGAAGAGAGTTTCAAGGATCAAAATTTATACCTTAATGAAGCTAATTCTTCACTTTGAGGAAGAATATCACACTATTCATATATTTAATATAAGAATTCATGTACTTACTTTGATGAGAAAGAATAAAATCCAGAAATTAACTTGATTAATCAACAAAAGCACCAACAATCAATTCCAAAAAAATTGTAACAATTGCTGAAATTAAATCTTCAATACTTGAACAAGAGAACTAAAGATTATCCAAAAATCTAACTATCAAAAAGTCTAATATCAAAGATTCTTATCCAAGAGTCTAATATCAAAGAGTCTAATATCAAACAGTCTAACACCAAAAATGAAGTTTTTCGAACTATTTATAATAAAAACAAAAACCTACTAAAAGAAGGATTCTAATTACTGCAAATCTGTCAAAATGTGTCCAAGTCGATGGACCTCGTGACAGACCGTCATAGTCATGATAGTCCGTCATGGCCTCCGTCATTTCATACTTCACAAATTATTCTGTTGCTTTCTTCATTACCCTCAACGGCAAGTATTAGGACCATTCCAAGCACGATGGTCCGCGAGGGTCTCCGTTCTATAATACTTAAACTTCTTTGAATTTGGGTACTGGACAACTCTCTGATCATTCTGACGAACCCGCGGACGGACCATCAAGGCTATGACGGTCCTTCGTGGACATCCGTAATCCCACACTAAATCAGACTTCCCCATCTTCCTTCAGCAACTTCACTACGATGCCACCTACGGACCGTCACAGGCTCGACGGACGGTCATGAGCTCCGTAGGCGGTCTCTTCTGCATATCTTCGCTCAAAAACGTCCGCGTTCATCTTTGGACAGATTTCATGCAAATAAGGAGAAACTTAAATAAAAATCAATACAAAAAGGCTTTTGGACACGCACTAACCTTAAGAAAAGAGCATGTAAAATACCGTGAAACCGCGATATATCAACACCCTTAACTAAAATTCGTTGTTTGTCCTCAAGCGACACACTATGACTCACTACAAAATCTCTGTACAATAGTATCCATATTTTAGCTTTCGCAATCATTTGGCTATAAATCCTGATCAGTCTCACCATGTTTATGCATGTTATCACTATTAGTCTTGAATTATGTGGAACCAGACCATGACACAGACTCACCATGCACTGACTCCTATCCTCTTCGATTTCTCACCGAGGTGCTAATATTGCTGGTATTGCAACTAGTGTCCTCACTTCAAAACAACATCCTCATTTTTCACACAATGATTTCAGTTTGAGTATAAGGATTACTCTTCAACACTCACTCTCAGAACAATTCACAACTCATTCATGCATATTGCCATAAGCTTCCCTTATTTTCACTGCTTTATGTTCGCCATACAACTCTTAGGATCACGATAGGAGTTTCTTAACTTGTAACACAGGCTCAGGGTAAGGTAGGCTATATTTAGGTATACTTTAGTGACTTTTTGCCCTCCTTGACATATCGGCTAAGCGTACCACTTTTTATAATATTGTTTCGCCCAATTTCTCATATTCTTTCCCCTTACTATTTTCCCTTCTTTCTTCATTTGTGTAAATGAATCTTTTCTTTTCTTGCTTGTATTTATTATATTTTTTTTATTTAACTTTTCTTTCAACTGGTTCTTTAGTCACATTACTTTTGTTCTTTCTCTCTATTTGTTCTTTCAACCCCACCTTCCAAACCATTCCTCAAAATAGCAGACACCCTCAACTCATGGCTTTGTCATGAGTCAAAGTACACAATACCCAACGTTGTGTCAGGGCCACGAAAAGGTTGTTTATTGCATTAGCCACCCTCAACTTATGCTTTTGGCATAAGATGAGGTGCACGTGTCCAAGGAGGGACAGCACATTATTCCCAGAAAAGATCAGTTAGGGTGAAAAAGAAAGGTCTATTTTAAGCTCAAATCATTTGGATCAAAGAGGGATTAATTTCATTCGTTTTTTTAAAATTTTATTTAGGCTAAAAATTGGCTATATTCAACAAGGGCCTTTGATCCTTTCCTAATTGTCTATTACAGCTTACTTTTAGCAAGACTAACCAGGCAAGTTCTAGGTCAATACAAATAGTGGACTATTCAAATTTTCCTCACACTCACTTGACATCTCATTACTATACAAGATTGTCAGACACCTAGTTCGAGTCTTAGACTTAGGGTCATACAGTGGTGTATCTCTAGGTCATGCTTAGAGCCACACATGTATCAACTACAATGCCTAGCCATGCATCATTTTCATTACATCAGGATATTATTTTTATTTTAGCCATCATGCTTCAGAGTTATACTATGTACACAACATATAGACATGTCGGTTTAACAATAAAATAATCAGTCTCTTGGGGAAAAAGAACACAGGTAATAAAACCCCAAAAGAGGATCGTGAATTGGGATACTCAGACTTCACCCTAGCACTCACTTTCAATTTACCCCACCCCAACAAAAAGATATGCATTTGTCCCCAATGCATAAAAAAACTAAAATACGAGAGTAGTAGGTGGAGCAAACAAGAGGCGCAAAGCGCCGGCGATTAGCAAGCTGGTGGGTCCGGTTTCCCGGAACCCACTACCTATGTAGTCTGGACACCCTCAGTAGTGTCCTCATTAGCAACAGCACTATCAGTAGTTCCTCCCGCTGTCTCCACATCTCTGGAGCTAGATGTCATAGCAGTTGACTCTACAGCCCTGATCTTACACGCCTCCTCATCAGCAATCGAGGCTCTCCTCGCAACTTCCATCCAAAGTCTCTCCTTCTTCCGTTCTCTAGCCTCAGCCTCTTCTCAACCTCTACGCCTCTTGGCATTCTCTCGATTGAGAGGTGGTGGAATCTCAGAATTGGCGAATAAAGCCGCCAACACTGTGTCCTCAGCAGGCTCTGCAGAAGGGGACTTAGACTCACGCACCCTGGCCTCTAGGATCATATCAATATCTGCTCGCAAACTCTCAACCGCAGCCTGAAAGGTCGACACGTTCACCTGAGGGGCTGCCGGGCTACAACCCGCAATTCAAAAGCTTCCACGCGCTGATGAACCTCAGCGATCTTCCGCTCTGTGTGTTGGTCCATCTTACGCTCCAAGCGCTCCTCCGCCTCATTAATAGACCTCTGCATCCAAGTCCGAATGTGATGCAGAAGTGTGGCCATCTGAGCCTCTAGTTTTTGTACCCTAGCAAGCGGGACCAGAGCGGGGAAAAGGGCTGAGCGACAGAAGCTAAAGGCAGTGCTACTACAGGATAGACTCAACCGGGGTAGTGTCAGTGGTTTCGGAAGCAGCCTGCGTAGCTGTTCGAGCATGTGCTACTGTAACAGCAAGATTTTCACCAAGTGGAGGCAACTCTGGACGGGGCCTTCTGTGTGGAGCTAACTTATTTGCCTCATCCCTGATGAGGCCGATATTAACAGTGCCCAGCGGAGTGTTGAGCTCATCAATATGCCAGATAGGCACACCTGCGGACCTGCATAAGGAAGATATCATGCACGGAAAAGGGTAAGCAGTGGTGACCTTTAAAGCCCTCTCGTGCATGACCGCCTGTAGAAGCCAATCAAAGTCCACCTCAAACTCGGCTATCATCGCCTCCATCAGAACTGTGCGATCCCATGTAACCATATTATAAAAAGCCGTAGGGGAATGGCAGTGGCGGATAATTAACCATAAAAACTTAGCCGTGAAGGTCAAGTTAGCCTTCCTTATGGCTCCATTAGGCTCCGTTACCTAGTCGGCACCCTCTCCATCAATAGACAACTGCAGGTCCATCCACCTCTTGGTGGTCTCTTTCAGCGATGGCTCACGCAAGAATTGGCCATCTTTTACAATTTGCCACCGGTAGTCAAACTCGGGGGTGAAAGGGGTCCTGGAAGCATCAACATCCTCGCCATACAGATACCGGTGGATGGCGTGCAGGGAGATGTCAACCTGTATGCCGCGTACTCGGACGTGCTCACGTGGGGCCTATTTGGCGGGGGCAACCCCCTATCGATCTGTGATCGGAGAGTAGCCGCATAAGAGGTGTAAAACTTTCGTACCAACTCCTCACTGTAGCGGCCCAAAGAATGAGCTGTCCACTCTAGCTGGTGTCTGGTGAGAGATTGTGGATACCAGGCATAGTGGGGATACTTCCCATAAGGACCGGCCTCTCCAGTGTAAGGGACCGTGTTATGACGCCTTTATCATTTAGAAACTTGGCATCTGAATACACTTGGTATTTCCCGTTGACACGCCACCGGTTGGGCTGGTCGGCAACCAGGGTGAGAGCACAAGTCAGTGAGTCTGGAGAGGAATCAGGACTGTCAGCCTCATCAGACGAGGCAGACTGTGCAGCTGTGGCGGGTGCAGGGACTTCTGCGGATCCAGAGGCTTTATCCGACCCCGAAACTCCTAAGGAACCATAAGCTCCTTCTTCATGTGTAGCTGACCCAAAAGGTGTGCCAGTCAATGTGCACTCCTCATCAGACTCGGAGGCAGTGACTACGCCGGACTCCATCTTTTTGGGCATAAATCTTGTTGCATGTGCAGCTCGTGCTGGAGTGGCAGTTCCTAGGGGCACATACTCGGGATCATGCTCATCATTAGAGCCTATAACCAGTCGGGCAGACGGGGCGACAGACTTTTAACGCCCACGTGCGTAAACTAGATCTTGTTTCGGTGCCATTAGAGATAGTACCTGTAAAGAATCATTATTAGTACTAGAAGGAGAAAACAAGACAAGCAACAACGACACAAAATAAACATAAGAGCAAAGCTGTAATGACATCTCTGGAGTAACAGTGAAGCACGACGGACCAGGTGATGGCTAATCGTGAGTATGATCGACCCTCATGGGGTCCGTCATGTCTTACCTCAACTATGTTTATGTGGAGACCCTTGAAGGAAAGTCTCTGACAGTTATGACGGATAAGCACGATGGACCGTCATGTCAATGATGGTCCGTCGTCGATGTCCGTCGTGGGGCACTTAGAAAAAGTATGGAGACCCTTAGGAGAGGGGTCTCTGACCGTCATGACGGTTGTGCAGGATGGACTGTCGAGGGTATGACGGTCCTTCGTACATGTCCGTCATAGGACACTTGGAAAAAAATGGATACCCTTAATACAAGGTTCTCTGACAACCATGACGGTTGGGCAGGAAAGACCATCATGTTAATGACGGTCCGTCGTAGATGTCCGTTAGAGGACCCTTGGAAAATGTTGGAGACTCGTACGACAACAGTCTCTGACAACCATGACGGTTGTGTAGGACGGACCGTCTTTGGTATGACGGTCCGTTGTAGATGTCCATAAGAGGACACTAGTAAAAAAATGGAGACCCTTAGGACAAGGGTCTCTGACAACCATGACGGTTGTGCAGGACGGACCATCGTGGGAACGACGGTCCGTCGCATGTGTCTGTTAGAGGACACTTAGAAAAAGTTGAAGACCCTTAGGACAAGGGTCTCTGACAACCATGATGGTTGTGCAGGACGGATCGTCGAGGGAACGATGGTCCGTCGCATGTGTTCGTTGGTGGACACTTGAAAAAAATAGAGACCCTTAGGAATACGGTCTCTGACAACCAGAACGGTTGTGCAGGCCGGACCGTCGAGGGTATGACGGTCCGTCGTAGATGATCATCAAAGTACACTTGGAAAAAGTTGGAGACCCTTACGACAAGGGTCTCTGACAACCATGACGGTTGTGCAGGACGGACCGTCATGGGAACGACGGTCCGTCGCAAGTGTCCGTTGGTGGAAACTTCGACAAATGAATAGTCGGGTGTTAGAACAGACCCTATGATGGTCCCTCGTGGATACAACCGTCCGTCATTGGGGTATCGTTCAGTCATTCAGTGACAAAAGTGAGGATGTCACAACCATCCCCTTATGACTCTAACGTAAATGGAAGAAAGAAGACATTTTTAAAGGTTTTCTCAAATAGCTTAATCAGATCCTAAGTATTTGCGTGATATAACATTGAAATTCATAATAGCAGGCAAAGATACAATAGCAACCACCCTTTCTTTGTTCATTTAGGTGCTATGCAAATATCCTCATGTACGTGAGAAAGTAGAAAATGAGATTAATGAAGCAACAAATAAGAAAAAGAAGCAACAAAATTAATGGATTTTGCTTCCAATATGAATGAAGATGCCCTTGAAAAGTTGCAATATCTTCATGCATTATTGATTGAGACTCTTAGACTCTATCCCCCATATCCTAGGGTAATAAAGAACTTCTTTTATTGTATACATCAGCGGGAAAGTAGATGTATGCTTTGAAGTTATTAATTTGGTCTTTCTTCTCACTGCAGAATGGAAAAATATGTTTTTTGATAACACCATACCTGATGGATTCAACGTGAACAAAGGGGACATAGTGGCTTACCAATTATATGAAAGGAGAAGAATGAAATTTATATGGGGTAATGAAATAGAAAAATGTAAACTAGAGAGATTGATAAATGGCGATGGTTTCTTCCGGCATAAGAACCCCTTAAAATTTACAGCTTTCCACATTTATCAATCAACGTTACTAAATTTAATTATCATTTATTAGAGTCTTGATCGCGACTCTATACTTAATTTGTCTAGTGCATGCATACTATCTTATTATAACTAGCTAAGCCTATTCATTTGTTGATAAAACAGGCAGGGCCAAGGATCAACTTGGGAAAGGAGTTTCCTACAGGAAAATGAAGATATTATCTTCTTTGTTGTTACGTTACTTCATTTTCACGTTGAGTGATGACAAGAAGACTTTAAACTACAGCCAATGATTTATCTTCATATTGATGGGGGTCGCCTGTTCGTGTCTTTCATAGATTGTGAAATTAAATGGATATTACAATAATATGTATATTAGTATTACTTCTATTCTGACTGAATGTTGTTTATGAAATCAATACACTAAATAAGTATATCAAATAACATAGAAATAAAGTTTAATGTCTATGGGATGTAGCATCGTTTCAGATTTACATTTTAATTATTCTACATTCCTCCCGAAATGCATTGATGCCATCGCAGTTTAAGATATTTAGTGGAATAACAATTGTGCCTAGACTTCAGGAGAAACTGGTAATATCATTTCAATCCTGTTTTCTAGCTTCATAGACAACCACATATAGGAGTTGCTCAGTTGCATGAACATTAACTGAACCCATTGATGTTTACTAAAGGCGCTTTTCTCACTATATACTCAATGTAAAATGCTCACTTGTGAATTCAATCTAATAAGGTCAAAAACAGTTTCGAGTAATCAACATGCATCTGAAAATATATTCAAGAGTAAAACTAACAGTAATTCTACACTACTTCAAAGGATGGCATAAAAATGAAGTTATGCATATGATAAATTGAGTGACTTATATTCTAAATATGTATCATTAGTTCGTTTCCTTTAATAAAGACTCCGTACTCGGAAACATTAGGTCCCATAAAGTTAGCAGATTCAATAAGAGAGACAATCATAGCTCAAAGAAATAGTCAAATTGTGGATAAAAATAAACTCATATTTGACATGAAAAAACTGACATATTTGTTCAATTTGTTATGTATAAAATAGCTATTACATATACAAGTTATTCTGCATTGTACAACTCATTCGCATGAAATGCAAATTGTATGAATTTAGTATGACGAAAATTAAAATGCCTAACAACTTTATTCCATGGATATAAAGCTTTAATTGATACAGAAAAACGAAGCACCGTAAAGATAAATTAGAGAGTTTTTGCGCCGATACATTAATAATAGTGTACTTATCTCATTATATAAGATTAAAATTAGGAATTAACTTATAATATAGTCGATCCACTTAAGTCTTGAGCACTGGTGTAGGATCAGATCCCAAAGATAGTAAGTATGTATTTTCTTATTAAATATAATCTTTTCCAAAGATTCTATGACGGTAAGTACATATTTTCTTATGAAATATAATCGCAAAGATAGTAAGTATATACGCATGGAGTATATTTCTAACTTCATTCAACAAACCACTTTGTTCAGGATTTATTCACTAAGTAGTCAATAATTTAGAAAACATTCACTAGCTAATGGTTCTAGTCCAAAAGACACAATTACTGATTCATGTTGCTAGACTAATGTCTCAAAACAATTTTGTGATTTTTGAAAGATAAAATTTCTTGAAACAAGTGGGGGATTGTAAGAGTTAATGTTTCAATTAATTTTAAAACAAAATTCATCCGTCAAAAGTTTTTAAATAACAAAAATAATGAATGTGAGTTGTAACATTCTTTTTTGTTTTAATTCTACGTTAGAGGATATTGATAGAGGCTCTACGTTATGAATTCTTGAAAGATAACTTTTATTTCTAATTCATGAACCTATAATAAATACAATTTAATTAAATTCTTTTTCTTTCAAAAACATTTGTCCTATAAATTGAGCTTCTTTTGGTTGAAAAGACATATCACTTAAAAAACTGCTTTCTCTTTGAAAAACACTTGTGAGAGATTAATCAAAAGGTGAAATCACCAATTCAAGAATAGAGGAGCAACATTTCTTAATACTACTTGTTTTGTGGCTTAGTTGACTCCCGAAGATAGAGTTGTTATTTATTCTTCTGATGGCTCGTGGGAGAGAAACCAAATATCTTTAAAAAAAAACATATTAGCGTGCTTCTAAGCAAAGAAAGTTTTGTTTTGTATTCCTTGTATTTGTATCATTCTTTTTCATTTGTTCTAACACAAAATAACCCAATAAAAATTTTAAAATTCAAACATAGCCATAAAGTAGATGATACTTGTTAGCTACACGACCTAGATTATTTTACATTTATAAGACTTAACTTAAGTAAAAAAAAGTTACCTAACACGTTTTCAAGAAGATGTAAGACTGTAAAGTAACAAAATGATATTTACGTGGAAACACCCGGCTCAACAGACTTTACCCCAACTTCACTAAATAACAGCGAGCCTCATTCAAAAAATGATATTACAAGATTTTATCGTAACGTAATGATTAACTACGTAATCTCAATTCTACACACACCTCCAACATATATGTTCCCCTTGTCTTTGAGTTGCCCTCAACTTTCTCCTTTTCACATTTTTAATTTCAGAAAGTCTTCTTCTCCTTCAGTGATTCTTCTTTTGTTCAATAAGTTAATTTTATTTAGAGTTCTTGTTGCAATGAAACTCTTTTATAAAAATAGAAGTCCTTCTTGAAACAGTTTCTCATGTGATGACTTTCTCAACGTGTTCCATGCATTTCGTCATTTATCATAACAATGCTTACCCCAACAATATTATATAAAAGATTTTGCAGAAACATATCTAGAAGCACTGAATACTTGAATTTTGAGGGTTTATAGCAGCAATTACATAACTCAGAAAATTGCAAGGCTTCTTAAATTAAATTGGATTTTGCTGTTGTATTTTCCTGCCAAACAGGCTACAAACCATATGATACTTATAAAGAACAAACTTGACTCCAAAACATTGAATACTTAACATTTATCGACCTCATAAAGTATATTGCAGACGATCCCCTATAATTCGATGTTCTATTTCTCAAAAATCAAATGCATAATAGTAACAATATCTAAACAGATCTTTAATAGTAACTAAGTCAAAAGGAAACTTTAATATGATTGTATTTTCCATGATAGTTGCATCATTATGTAACTTGTCATTAGTTTTGATGACATAGTCCCTAATTGATTATTATCTAAGTCTTAGATGGACCATTTGCAATATGCTAACAAAATTCTACTCTCTATATCAATAGGCAAGTTGGTTACTGTTTTTTTCATCATTTTCACACTCTCGGAAAAATGAGTTCCTCCACTTTCCCTTCAAAAGCTAGCCACTTATCTGAGAATTATTGATTAGAAATTTTCAATGAAACGCAAACAATGCAAAGCGATGATATCAACACTTTGATAAACAAAAGTCTGAGTAACCTAATTTTTATAGCTGTCAATATGAAGGCTTTGGGTACAATTCATCTTTCTTAGAATCAGCTCTATCTATGGAACAAAATTTCAAAGCTCAACCCTCTGATATTTTCCTCTACAGTTCTAAAAAAAAGTCACCACTTGGCTTAAAGCCTTAACCTTTTTCCATTATGACTACACATAAATATTTTACAAATAGCCCTTTAGTCAATAAGTTACCCCATGGATGCATACCCTTCTTGGAATTTTATTTTCTCTCCAATCCTAAATTTGTAGACGAGGATTTGCCATTATTATCCACTCATCTACCATGGACACTCTTACCAAAATCTATATTAGAATCAAATAATTGCAAGATCATTTTCATATGTAGAGAACCAAAAGATACATTTTTCTTGGTAGCATTTTGCACAAAGATCAAAGATAAATAAGTATTAAAGTATAGCTAGTTACACTCGATCAAGCATTTAAGTGGTTTTCCCAAGGAAAAACAGCATATGGACCTTACTAGGATCACGTATTGGGATACCGGAAAGCAAGTGCTGAGAGACCCGAGAGAGTGTTCTTCTTCAAGTACAAAAATTTGAAGGAGGACATGTTGGGTTATGTGAAGAAGTTGGCTGATTTTATGGACAAACCCTTCTCTAAAGAGGAATAAGAGCGAGGTGTGCCTCAAAAAATTGTGTCACTCACTAATTTTAGAAGTTTGAGTAATTTTAAGGTGAATAAGAGTGAGAAAGTTCGAAAAAAATGTCCAGGAATAAGCAACATCTATTTTATTTTTATTTTTTGAAAAGGAGAAATTTGAAATTGGAAGAATTATTTGACAAAGGATATGGAAAAATTCATTGAATCATATAGGAGAAATTTAAATCTTCGGTGTTGACATTCGCTTATTCAGTAAAGTAATTAAGAGATTAATATACACCAAATAATAATGAAGAAACATAGTTTTAATTTATTTTTTATTTCATAATCATGTGTTTTTTGTTTTTTTTAAAATAAATAAATTTTCAAGTGTCATACCATTATTCTAAGAACAAAACTAGGTAACTAATCACCCCATTACAAACTGAATTCTTGGCATTGGACAACATGGTACTGAATGAATTGTCATTTTCTTCCGATGATGTATACAATATAAGCGAAATAAAGAATCTCACTTGTCTAGTTGTGGTACGCTCATCCCAAATGGTGATGGAATCCTTCGGTAACTCACTCAACCCTTTAGTAGCTTCACCCGTCAAAGAGAATGAAAACAACATGAGATGAATTGATTCTTGTTATATCTTCTTAAATGAGAATAGAGCATAGATATCCACAAAGTTCCTAATATGCCCATGGGATCCTCATGAGACAACCCGACAAATAATCTTTTAATTTGTAGGAGCCGAACCATTGTGCTAGTGATGTGGAAGACAACATTTCCTTCATCCAGAGGAAGATGAATTGTACACACGCAGCCCAATTGAAGTGGGTCATTTACATCATTTAGATTTCCAATGTCTTCTTGGTTGACCATTTGGCTAGAATTACTCTGTTTTACGCTCATATCTTCTTCTTCTAAAAACAAACAACAAAAACACAAACAAAATTTAGTCAATTCAACAATAACGCAAAGAAATCAATATTCAACTTCAATAAAATAATTTCAAACAAGACCATTTTAACTGGACGTTTCAAATACATCCCATCCAATACTAGGTGTAAACATTTGTTAATCAGTATAAAACCCAACGAAGAGTTTAGGTTGAAACTTCAGGGAATTGTACGTGTCAAATATTCAATTAGAAAGTACAAACGTCATTTAAATGGTAATAGGAATAATTTTATCAAAAACATAGAAATAAATCTGAATGTGCGATAACGAATGTCAGATGTGGGGTTTGATTTTGCAATAAATAGCTGAAACAAAAAATAAAACAAGGGGAATATAACAAAATAGATAGGAGTTGTTGGGATCTGACCGATTATAGATTTATTATGCTATATAGGTAATATAAATCTAACGATTATATTTTGAGGCTGGTCATTAAGTGAAATAGTTTTCCGTCAAACAATTATTACGATTCAGGTAATTCTTTTGAACAACAACTACATGAACAAGATAACTAGTCCACAATCTTAATGCATCCACTCTCTTTGGATAGAAGGGTAGGGTTGGATATAAGATTAACTCTCTCGAGCTGAACAAATATTAACCCAATACCCGCAAATCATTAATCAAAATCTTTGGTCCCAAAAAAACTTTCTCCAACAAGCTAAGAACTCAAAATTAGAATTGCACTTGAACCTAAAATACATAAAATAAAACTCAGTTAATTAATAAACCAATATTATAACAACAATTTCACCATCAAATAACAATGCCCACAAGATAATTCGACAAATAAACATCACAGCCCAAGAACTGGAGTTTTAGCTACACATCATTAAATTAGAGAAATGGTTACCAAATGAATTAGTCATGATGTGGGTAAGAGTCTCCAAGCCATTACAATGATTTCCAAGAATGAAATTACAAGACCCACTTTTCAAATCCTCTAAAATTCAAAAATTTTGATCTCCAAAATCAAGAGAAAACTCTAAGTCTAGAATGAGAACAATAATATCTGGGAGAGAATTCGTCAAAACTACATTAAAAACTCCATGTTTGGATGATTTTTGGCAAGTCTGACAAAGTTATTATGCTTTGATTGAGTAAACGATGTAGTTTAGGTATAAAACAACATAGCTTAAGGGCCCCAACCCCTACGAAAAAAATACCGACATTACCTTAACTTACAAATTGATATACATCATCCATGGAGGGACATACAGAGCGTCGTTTCATCCACAAACCATCATGTGCAGTTGCAGTTCGTGGTATGCCTGAAAAGGCTTCACTAAAACGAGCATAACTTCTTGACTCGGAGAACTTGAATAGTTGAGAACTTTAAGAGTGGTAACTTGAAATGTCCTCTTATGCTTTAATTAAAAAGAAATTTTTGCCTTATCGGTGGTGGAAAGAAAAATAGGAGAGTTTAAATGTAAAAACACACCGATTAATTTTTAAAAGATTTGGAAAGACGGACCCCCCTCGGGCGGTCATATCGTCGCTCGCTCGTCTTGGCTTCGGCTACGGCTTTGTCTTCGACTTTGGATAATGATCAATCGAGAGATTATTTTTTGGACAAAGTTTGTTTGAATTATTTCATTATTAAATAATTAATTAATTTAATTTAAATGTTTTTAATTAATTAGTTGATAACAGATTTCGGTTATTTCAAACTAAATTTTGTGGAACTACTGCTTAAAAATGAGCCTCAAACATTTTAAAGTAGCTATGACTTCGTCTGAGTGAACTTATTGAAAAGAAGCAGTCAATAGTGAGATAGAATCAATTTTACGTAATTATACTTTGGAATTGGCTGATCTTTCTCTACTAAAATAAACCTTTAGGATCAATGTGTATCTTTAAAAGGAAAATGAAACCTGATGGGACTATAGGCATATATAAGGCTAGACTGGTAGTCAAAGGGTATAGACAAAAGGAAGGTCTAGACTACATTGACACATACTCTCCACTAACAAAGATAACATCAATTAGGATGTTAATAGAACTAGCAACAGTGCATGATCTTAAAATCCACCAAATGGATGTAAAGATAAACTTCTTAAACGGAGAGTTGGAGAAAGAAATTTACATGGAACAACCTGAAGGCTTTATAATTCCTTGTAAAGAAAAGAAAGTGTGCAGAATTGTGAAATCACTTTATGGACTCAAGCAGGCACCCAAACAACGGCATGCTAAATTTTACCAAATTATCTTTGCTAATGGATTCAAAATTAACGAATCTGATAAATGTGTTTACATTAAAAATGTTATGAATCATGCAGTCATTGTTTGTTTGAATGTTGATGACTTGTTAATAATGAGTAAAGACATTGACGATATAAATGCTACTAAGCACATGTTGTCCAGCAAGTTCGATATGAAGGACTAAGGAGTTGCTGATTTGATCTTTAGGGTAAGGATTATCAAAACTCCTTATGGACTAGCATTATCTCAATCATTATACTGAAAGAGTATTGGATAAGTTCAAGTATTTGAATTTCAATATTGTCAAAACTCTAATTGATTTAAGCTGAACATTTCAAAAGAATGAAGGTTTAAGTAACTCTCAATTGGAGTGTGCCAGACTATTGGCAGTTTTGATGTATACTATGAATTGTACGTGACCAGATATAGCATTTGCTATCAGGAAACTGAGTAGTTTGACAAGTATTCCGAATAAAACTCATTGGATGGCAATGAAACATGTGTTAGGATATCTAAAATATACACAAAACTATGTTTTGCATTATAATAAATATCCTATTGTATTTAAATGATATAGTAATGGAAATTGGATCACCGGGTCAAATGAATTATAATCCACAAGTCGTTAAGTGCTCATACTTTGTTAAGGAGCAGAATTCGTCCAAACAGACATGTATTGCTCGCTTCACAATGGAATCTAATTCATTGCTTTGGATAAGGCTGGTGAAGAAGCTGAATGGCTCCGAAATTTCATAGAAGATATTTCATTCTGGCCCAAACCTATTGGACCTATCTGCATTCATTGCGATAGTCAAGCAGCAATAGGTAGGGCATGGAGCGTCATGTACAACGGGAAGTCTCATCATTGACGACGAAGACATAACACCATAAGGAAACTGCTCTCTAGTGCAATTATCACAATTGACTATGTAAAGTCAATTGATAATGTGTAAGATCCACTAACGAAAGGTCTAGTGAGAGAGAAAGTTGAAAGATCATCTAAGGGATTGGGTTTACGGCTTAGGACAAGTAAGAATGGCGGTAACTCTATCTAGAAGACTGGAGATCCCAAGAGCTAGATTCAGGGAGAAGAACAAAGTTGTAGCTAACGGTTCGACATTGTCAATTAACTCAATCCATTCTCATGATGAAGACAATGTTCAGGAACAAGGTTAGGACTTTAAGTCTTGTTAATGAGGTAATAAAGGTTAAAGTTTATAATAATTTGCTAAGTTTGGCAGATTTGACCAAATAATGTATCTATGAGATGACACGGTTAGAAATCACCTATGTTAGCGTGGAGTGGAAGCCGCTTAAAAGAGAATTTTATGTCAAAAGCCTATTCTCTATACACTCATGAAACTAGGAGGTGTTCATGGCTAAAACGAATACAACCATTAGAACCATAACCATTAAAGGGTTAATTGTGTGACATATGGTTGTCTATGTATACACTAAATCTTGGCAATTTAAAGATATCGAATCTACCGATTGATCGAGTATATCCGACATATGTTCAGTACAGAAAGTCCAACAGGAAACCTACTTATCCAGATGCAATTAATCATTGCATGTAAAGTACACACTTTTCTGTGAAAAATCTATGTTATAATCATTCCCCATCAATATGGGAGACTGCTGGGTATGTAGCAAGAATTGATGGGAAATAGAGGGAAATAGTGGAACTTGAAAAGTTGAGAACTTGAAGAGTTGGGAACTTGAAAAGTACTCTTATGCTTTAATAAAAAAGCATTTTTCCCTCATCGGTGGTGGAAAGAAAAATAGAAACAATCCTATTTATTGTTAAAAGGGTTGGAAAGAGGGACCCCCCTCGCGCCGTTATCCTCATCGCTCGCTCGTCTTGTCTTCGGCTATGGCTTTGACATTGGCTTTGGCTTTGGCTCTGGATTTCTTTTTAGAAAATGATCGATGTAAAGATTATTTTTTCGACAAAGTTGGTTTTAGTTATTTAATTAATTAATTAATTAATTAATTAATTAATTAATTAAATGTTTTCAATTAATCAGTTGATAATAGATTTTAGTTATTTAGTTAAATACCGAAACGTTTCAACATTTTAGTTTATTAACCTGACCCGACTCGGATCTGCGCGCGATCCCTTTGATTTAAAAAAATTTGCGGTTTTATTTACATTTCCCGCTGTTTTGGAGATGATTATTCCGAAAGATTGCAAATTTCAGGAACAATCAGTACCAATTGAAAGGTTGCTAACTTTCATTAATGGTTGTGTGGATTCTGGAAGGGTTGAACCTTTCGGAACGTGTTCCGCTTGCCTATAAATACCATTCACTCTTCAAAAATTTTCCTGACGAATTTTTCTGATCTATTGTTCTTCTTGTGCATAACAATTACTTCGTGTATTTTACTGCTGTTGCTTGGTTCTGACACCAGAGATTTTGATTTCTATACTCTGGTGATTGAAATCAATTCACTCTCAAAGGCCATATTCCATATAAAACCTCGGATACTAGAAGGGGAATAATTTCCTTGAGGGGACACTGTGATTTAAGTGGACTTGATCTTTTTCTATTCAACTTTTTCAGATTCTGGAACATTACAGATTCTAGTTTTCTTAATTAATTTATATTCATCTCTTGTACTGATTCAGTAAACTTTGGTTACTTCGTGTTTCTTCAACGTTATATTAGAACCAGTAATTCTTTTTTTCAAAAGCAAATTGGAAACAACCTTAAAGAAATTAATTTTATTAAATATTAATCAGTGTTTGTGGTGGAGACAAAAATCTTCGTGATTTTATAATCCTTGAAGTCTGCAATTATAAGTTATTTCTTACTAAGATTGTATCGATTTTTGTTTATCGGAAATGGTAAACAACGGTGTTAGAGTGGTTGTTGCTGCACCAACCCGAATTGTTGTACCACAAGTAGAGAAATCGGGTAAATTCACTGGTGTGAACTTTAAAGAATGGCAGTAAGGGGTATTTTTCTGGCTTACCACTCTTGGTGTTCAGAAATTTCTAGTGAAGAAACTTCATTGCCTACTGATGATATGCCAGACAGAGAAAAATTCATAATTATTGAAGCATGGAAAAAAGTAGACTTTCTATGTAAAGGATACATTTTGAGTGCTTTAGAGGACGACTTATATAATGTCGATACTGCAATAACAACTTTAAAAGAGTTGTGGGATGCACTTGAGAAGATATATAAGAAAAAAGATGCATGTTGTAAAAAGTTTGTGGTGGCAATGTTTTTAGACTATAAAATGGTAGATAATAAAAATGTTGGATCACAAGTGCAGGAACTTCAACTTATTCTCCATGATCTGATTGTTGAAGCTATGGTAGTAAATGAAGCTTTTCAATTAGGTTACAATTAATATTATTTCATGCTAGTGTTATCTAGTTTTTATGTTAACACATTTCACTGTTATTTGTGTCATGTTTCTCTCTTTTAGTTGTGTTATACGTTTATTTTATTCCAAGTTTGGTATTGTTTTTTGAGAAAATGATGAAAATATTCCTTGATGTATGGACATAGATTTATTTTGTCCCTCATATATGTAGATTATGGAAAAGGTCCTTTATATATGTTAAAAACTTACAAATTTAGTCTCTCACCCTAAAACCCTAACTACTTAAAAAACAATTCTGTCAAATTAAAAAGAGATGTTCAACGCACTTGAGATACAAAGATTTTAAACAAAACCTTTGTTTTCTTGGCTCAGTTCCACAGAGTGAAAACTCCCGCCTTCCTAGAAAAAAACCCATCAAAGCACTCCATCACAAAAGCTTAGAAAATGGTAAACCCAAAGAAATTGATGAATCAGATCATGATTCTAATGTTCACATTTAAAATCCTGCAACGCGAAACATGAAAATGCGATAATGACTAGAAGTTCGAGAAATTCAAGTTGAACAAGGCCATCGAGAAAGATAACATGGACATCGCTATAATTTACACCGAGAACGCCATCCGTAAGTCCAGCTAACATATGAACCATCTATGTCTCTCCTCTGTCCTGGACGCCTTTTTTGCTCACCTAGATAATCAGGTGAAGATGAAGACCATCAACAAGTTAAGGTCCTCGATTGTCAAATCACTGGAATCTTCAGTCAACGCAGGGAATCTACTGAAAATGTCGGAGACGATAGAGTCATTCGAGCTTCAATTTGTGAATATGAAGGTTCAAGCTGAATTCATGGAGAGTATTATAGCTGGAAGTACTTCCTTATCGACTCCAATGGATCAGGTCGGTATCCTTATTCAACAGTTGGATGATGACTATGGACTCGACGTGTCGTGGGACTTCGACAAGCAGCCAGCAATGTAATATCTTCTGAGGATCATGAGAAGGTCAATCAGGATGATCTTTAAAGGTGTCTTGCTGAGCTCAAGGCCCGTGGTTAATTGAGAAACTCACGATTCTTCTGTTAATATAATTTTGCTATTGGTGTAACATTATACCGTATGTAGGGTATTGAGAACAAATCTTCAACAAAACTTCTGCCTTCTTGGATTTGTTCCAAAGGATGAAAACTCCTGTCTTTCCAACAAAACATCATTCACAAAATATAGTCTAATAAGATGATGAGAATCAAAGTATACATTTCAAATTAACGACTAGGATTGTCTCGCTTGAAGAAAATGTGGAAACAAATGAAGCTGCCGATAATCAATGAGCACAAAAATGATTGACTCGAAGAAACTATGTTATAATTCATTTTTATTTGTACTTGTGTTGTAATATTTTTTGATGACATTTAAGGTGGTCATTTGAAGGCAAATATATTGTGGGAAACTGTTGAAGATAATCCTAAATTTCATTTATTGACCTTATAAATAAGGCACACAGTTTCTTTATAATGTTTTAGCTATATCGTCTTAATGATCCTATCAAAATTCTCTCTAAGATCCATTTCCAGTCGACTCATGATCTAATATTTTGACAACCACCATCTTAGTATCTGCTGCATCCTTCTCCTATTCTTTGTGCAATATTAAGCTTCCTTGGTGTGAAAAGTAGATTTGTCCTGTTAATCAATAAGTGACAGTGGAAGAATAGGATTGTCGGCCTCTGTCCATACATGTATCATTTGACAAATTTATATGCCTTGGTGTACTGTGGATAGGAAAATCTTAGTAGATAAATACAAGAAAACGAACCATCAATATGATGTATATGAAGTTGATGCGTTCATCATGTGAAATAGGATAGAAAATCGTATTGATTCAATTTCTAGCACCAGATAAACTTTTCATAGTATGTTAATTTCGGTCTGGTCAAATGTCACAACTTGAACATTGCTTCTTGTAACATATGCACATTCCGATCTCAAATCTTTTAAGTGTACCCAATGATAAAGCCTATTGAAAGATCGTGTATGATTTCCTGCGACATTAATAGAACATTGTCTTCATCAATTATGAGGCACATTATTAGTAGTTAGGATGTGTGCTCTGTATAGCAACACCAAAGACATCACAATTATAGAGGTGCCTCCGATGCAATATCATGGCTATTAAACACCTCCATATCACCTTTCTTTACTTGTGATAATTTCTCTATACATCATATTCGTGCAATACCAAGCACTACTCTTAAGTGCATTAAGCCAAAATAGTTTTTGATCACTTCTATCATGTTTGCATAAAATAATAAATTATATTTTAAACACTTATCTTAAGCTCATCCATACAAAATAAAAAAATACTAGCTACAAATGGATTGAAAAAACCAACAAATTAGTATCCCCATAAGAACAATTACTACAACAACATCATCTATTCTTTTCACACACAAAAAAGAAGCAACTACACCATGTTCAAAAATAAAAAGTAGAAGCAACACTATAATTCCTTCACAAAACAAGTAGTTTTTATGTCCATCACACAAAATAAAGTTGTGGCACCATACTTGGCCCAACCAAAATTGAACGCAACACCATATTAAGTATGAAATCAATTTTGACTTGGTCAAGAATTTGGTCTACTAATCTGCATGTGTACAATACATTAGTTTTATATTTATAAAATGATACAATTGGCAGCTAAATAAAAAATTTTGCCAAAAAAATTAGAGTCATATGCACCTACTTCAGATTGAACATAACTTTTTAATTTACAGCTCCTTATATTATGGCCAGGCTTGTGACATAAGCTACATTTAACAAATGTTTATTTATTTTTCATTCTTGTGTTAGGTAGTGGAGCCTGATTAATTTTAGGTTTTCCTATTTATTCTCTATTTTAGGCTTTCCTATTTATTCTCTATTTTAGGCTTTCCTATTTATTCTCTATTTATTCTCTGTAACCAAAAATACTCTGATTTATTAATATAAATATACCTCACCGCCGTGGAAGTTTACTCACGGGGTGTTACCACGAAATATTGGGTTTTCTCTTTCTCTCTCTAGATCTCTCATCTCTTTCTCTTGAAAGTTCTTATGTTCTTTATTCATCTAGTGTGTGTGCATGAATTCGATCCTAAAAACTGGTATCAGAGCTAAGGAGAATCAACACGATCACTGAAGATGGATAGTTCGAAGCTTGGAATCGAGAAGTTTGATGGATCCGATTTCAGTTTCTGGAAGATGCAGATCGAAGATTATCTGTACCAGAAAGATCTTCACGAACCGTTGACCGGAATGAAGCCGGAATCCATGACGGAGGAGAAGTGGAAACTCAAGGATCGCCAGGCTCTAGGGTTGATCCGGTTGACTTTATCAAGAAACGTGGCGTTCAACATCGTGAAGGAGAAGACTACGTCCGGTCTGTTGAAGGCACTGTCAAACATGTATGAAGGTATATTTGATGCGTAGATTGTTCAATTTACAGATGTCTGAGAATGGATCCGTTTCTGATCATATAAACGAGTTCAATATGATTGTGAGTCAACTCAATTCTGTGGGTATTAATTTAAAGATGAAATTAAGGCGTTGATTTTGATGTCATCTCTGCCCGAGTCGTGGGATACTGTTGTTGCTGCGATTAGCAGTTCCCGTGGATCTGAGAAACTGAAGTTTGATGAAATCCGTGATGTTGTTCTTAGTGAAAGTATTCGCAAACGAGAAGTGGGAGATTCATCGGGCAGTTCTCTCACCGTTGATCGAAGGGGGAGAAGTAAGACGAAAGGCCAAAATCAACATGGTCGATCAAAATCAAAGAATCGAGAAAAATCCCTGAACAGATCAAACGTGACTTATTGGAACTGTGGAGAAAAAGGGCACTTTCGGACGAACTGTACAAAGCCAAAGAAGAAACAGAATCAGAAATTTGGAGATGACAATGATTCTGTAAATTCAGTAGAGGACATTGGGGATGCTCTAATCCTTAGTGTGAACAGCCCGGTTGAATCATGGATTTTGGATTCTGGTGCATCTTTCAATTCGTCTCCAAGCAAGGAGTTGTTTCAAAATTTCAAATGTGGAAATTTTGGAAAAGTATATCTTGCTGACAATAAAGCCTTAGAGATTGAAGGAAAGGGGGATGTTTGCATAAAGACCACCTCGGGAAACCAGTGGATATTGGAGGATGTCAGATATATTCCTGGGATCAAGAAAAATCTGATCTCTGTTGGTCACTTGGATAGCACGGGATATGCAGCAGAGTTTGGGAATGGTTCGTGGAAGATCGTGAAAGGTGCTATGGTAGTAGCTCGTGGCACCAAATCTGGAACCTTGTACACCACTGCAGGGTGTATAAAAATGGCCGCTGTTGTTGAAGGTGCTTCCGGTTCATGTCTGTGGCACAACAGACTTGGACACATGTGTGCTAAAGGAATGAAGATGTTGATTGCAAAAGGAGCATTAGAGGGTATGAAGTCTGTTGATATGGGTCTTTGCGAGAGCTGTGTTATGGGCAAACAGAAAAGAGAAAGCTTCACAAAGATTCCTAGAGAGCCAAAGAAAGTGTAGTTGGAAATGGTCCATACAGATGTTTGGGGACCATCTCCAGTATCATCACTTGGAGGATCCAGATTCTATGTTACCTTCATTGATGATTTCAGCAGGAAGGTATGGGTTTACTTCTTGAAGCATAAGTCAGATGTGTTTGCAACTTTCAAGAAGTGGAAAGCTGAAGTTGAGAATCAGACCGGTTTGAAAGTCAAGTGCCTAAGGTCTGACATTGGAGGAGAGTATGACAAATCAGAGTTCAAGGAATTCTGTGCAGCTGAGGGAATCAGATTGATGAGAACAGTTCCTGGTAAGGCAAGTCAGAATGGAATTGCTGAGAGGATGAACAGAACATTGAAGGAGCGTGCAAGGAGTATGAGGATACACTGTGGGCTGCCAAAAACACTTTGGGCGGATGCTGTGAGCACAGCTGCATACTTGATCAACAGGGGACCATCAGTTCCTTTAGGGTTCAAGATTCCAGAGGAGGTGTAGACAGGAAAAGAACTCAAGTACTCACACTTGAGGACTTTTGGTTGCACTACTTATGTTCATGTTGATCCAGAAAAGAGAGACAAGCTTGATGCCAAGGCTGTGAAGTGTTACTTCATAGGCTATGGTTCTGATTTGTTTGGTTACAGGTTTTGGGATGACAAGAACAGAAAGATCCTGAGACATTGTGACGTGACATTTGATGAGTCTGTCCTGTACAAGAACAGAGAGCAGAAGGTTCTAGAGATTACAAAGCAACTGGGAGTTGAGGTTTAGTTGGAGAAAAGTAACCCCAGAGATGTCGAAGAAGATACTCAACCAACTCCTACTGAAGAATCTGAAGTGGAGCATGTTACACCTGAGCAGGTGTTAAGGAGATCATCCAGAACCATCAGGGCACCAGATAGGTATTCACCTTCATTACACTATCTATTGCTGACTTATGAGGGGGAACCAGAGTCTTTTGATGAGGCCCTACAGGTGGAGGATTCGATCAAGTGGGAGCAAGCCATGGATAATGAGATGAGGTCACTTGAGAAGAACGACACATGGTTGTTGACTGAGTTACCTGCAGGGAAGAGAGCTTTGCTGAACAAGTGGGTGTTCAGAATCAGGACTGAACCAGATGGCAAAAGAAGGTTCAAGGCTCGTTTAGTGGTAAAAGAAAATTCACAAAGGAAAGGTATTGATTATGCTGAAATATTCTCTCATGTTGTGAAGTTAACCTCTATTCGAATTCTGTTGAGTATTGTTTCATTGGAGAATTTGCATCTAGAGAAAATGGATGTAAAAACAGCGTTTTTACATGGAGATCTGGACAAAGAGATCTATATGCAGCAACCGGAAGGATTTGTGGTTCCAGGCAAGGAACACAAGGTGTGCAAGCTCACCTCTTGTACGGACTAAAGCAAGCACCAAGGCAGTGGTACAAGAAGTTTGACTCCTTCATGACCAAGAGTGGATTCTGCAAAGCTGAAAAGGATCCTTGTTGTTACTTCAAGAAATACACTGATTCATATGTCTTTCTACTCTTGTATGTGGATGATATGTTGATTGTAGGATCTAGTATGAGGGAGATTAACAATCTGAAGACAAGGTTGTCTGCAGCGTTTGAGATGAAAGATTTGGGTCTAGCGAAGCAGATTTTGGGGATGAAGATTTCTCGGGATAGATCTGCTGGCACTTTAAATCTATCTCAGGAGTTGTACATTGAGAAGGTGCTGAGCAGATTCAGGGTTAATGATACTAAACCCAGGACTACTCCATTGGCAAATCACTTTAAATTGTCAAAGGAGCAGTCCCCCAAGACTGCCGAGGAGCGTGATCATATGGCACTTGTTCCATATGTTTCAGCAGTTGGGAGTTTGATGTATGCTATAGTCTGCACTAGACGTGATATAGCACATGCAGTGGGAGTTGTTAGCAGGTACATGGACAACCCTGGAAAAGAGCATTGGGAAGCTGTGAAGTGGCTTCTGAGATATCTGAGAGGTACATCTAGTACTTCACTTTGTTTTGGCAAAGGCAAGGTGACTCGACAGGGTTTTGTGGATGTTGATCTTGGTTGGGATGTTGACTCGAGCAAGAGTACATCCGGGTACATTTACACCATAGGTGGAACAGCAGTGAGTTGGATGTCCAGGCTTCAGAAGTGTGTTTCTCTTTCATCTACTGAAGCTGAGTATGTGGCAATAGCTGAAGCTGGGAAAGAGATGATATGGCTGGCAGATTATCTTGAGGAATTGGGCAAGAAGCAGAGCGAGAAGATTCTTTACTCAGATAGCCAGAGTGCCATACAGTTGGTGAAAAATCCAGTCTATCATTCGAAGACAAAGCACATCAGAAGGCGATACCATTTCACTCGCAGGGCAGTGGAGGATGGTGATATGTGCTTGGAGAAGATAGAGGGTGCAAAGAACCCGGCAGACATGTTGACGAAATGTGTTGATGTTGGGAAACTGAGGTTATGTAAAACCTCGGTTAGTCTTCTGTAGTTGTTGCTACAGATGTTGCGGTGCGGTAAAGATGTTGATGATGAAGAGATTTTTTTTGAGAATGTATTTTTTGGATGACTGAGTCAGTCTCCAAGTGGGAGAATTGTTAGGTAGTGGAGCCTGATTAATTTTAGGTTTTCCTATTTATTCTCTATTTTAGGCTTTCCTATTTATTCTCTATTTTAGGCTTTCCTATTTATTCTCTATTTATTTTCTGTAAACAAAAATACTCTGATTTATTAATATAAATATACCTCACCGCCGTGGAAGTTTACTCACGGGGTGTTACTGCGAATATTGTGTTTTCTCTTTCTCTCTCTAGATCTCTCATCTCTTTATCTTGAAAGTTCTTGTGTTCCTCATTCATCTAGTGTGTGTGCGTGAATTCGATCCTAACATCTTGTTCTTCTTGATCCTCTCTTATCTTGCTCTCATCTCCTCATTTTATGGTCTTGTTCCCTCTTGTTTGGTCTTACAAGTCTCGGAGGCAAAGGAGGAAACTTATTTAATCTAGGCCACTATTGTGATCCATTTATCGGAAAGATGGTCTTTTCATAAATCTATATCTATATCTGTATCGTAATATCGTAAACTGCGAAATAATTATGTTGAATTACTAAAACGCTATTTTCTTTATTTAGTTTAACCCTACTAGTATATATAAAAAATGATTACTACTATTGTGATAGACAATATTTCTTGGTGAATATTCCAGTAGGTGAGTTTTATGGGTTGTGTCTTTTTCTCTCTGTTGGATATTTCTTGAAAATATTTGTGATAAGATTAATTATGTATGAGTTTAATTTAATCTTATTCTAACTTGTTCATATTAGAATGTTGTTCTTCAATAACTTCAAAAGAGGAATTGTTTTATTTCTTATTTATCTTTGATAGGTATTTTATTTCTTCTTTAATTACTTCAAAATATCTAAAATGTCTGAGGGATTTCAACTATGAAATTTTTGTTCATTTGGTATAGCTTTGAACTAGTTAAAATTCAGACCTAATCTGAGGAAGAAGATGATTTCAGAAATAGCCATAATTATGAAATCTATGAAGTGGGTGTATCAAATTCCTATTCTTATTAGTAAAATTTTCAGGAGATCTTGTGGATTTTATGGGGGACTACAAACTAGATTTTGTCAAATAAATTGAAAAAAAATATGAGAATCTTGAAGAATAATGCTTAAATTCCTGAAATTTCATTAATAACAAAATTCAACAATGATAACGAAACATAAAAAATGACAAAAGCCACTAACTCATCGAAAACACCTTAGGATAAAAATCATAAGTCATTATACATCAAACTTGACATTCTGGAGCTAACTGCGCTAGTTGAATTTCCATCTCAGCGGGTTCTTTTTAACAAAATTGTTTAGAATAGTCAAACTTTGGCCAAAAATTTGAAGCTACAATATATAATGGTACAAACTTAAAATGAAATCCTAGAAACCCAAACCAACCACACTACTAAAACAAAAAAATTATTGGGAGTTGATGGAACCGACATAATCCTCATTCAAAATCACAATTTTTAGGTGTTCACTAAAGTCAACACTATTTTAAAGGATCCTTAAGGAAAAACTAAGGTCAATGCACTCCAAAATACATTGGGAAATGTTACACCTAATGCAATACCACATAAGACATACAACTAAGCTATGAAAAGACAGAAAATAGTTAAAGTATAAAAAAAATACAAAAACACCCTCGAGTGTTATTAAATTCATTTTTCTATGAATCTAACATAACGACCATTGATTTATTGAGTCTTGTACTACAAAATCTTAACTCTTAAAAGTGTGGCAAGAAGTGAAATAAAAATTAGATAACAAAAAGAATTATATATTGTAATTATGGAGAAGAAGAAAAGGATGACAATGTATTACTGTCAATCTCTATGATTGAGAAGAGGAAGGCATAATTTATATGTAAGAAGGCATAAGTAATATTTTTTCTTTGATCAAAGTGACTATTGATTTTTTAAAAAATAATAATTTTCCACTCTTTCTTGTTTCCTTACATTCTGTATGTCATTTTCATGAAACAATGGTTTTTTATTAAGAAAAAAGTTTTGCATGGAACAGTGTTCTTCTTTATTAAAAAAATGTGAAATAAACAAAAGATTCTATATCTCTTTAACGTACTTTGTATAGTTTCCGTACTTTCTATGTGTTTCTGTTACGTGTAATAGGTTGTTGGTTTCGGTAATGGGCTATGTGTTTGGCTTACCTTATGATTTTGTTAGTAGATGTTATCATGACCTGAGATTTCGGGCCGTGACAATTATTTGACCTTTAACTATGGGGT
>NC_028647.1:23232142-23258800 GCF_001406875.1 Solanum pennellii | reverse complement strand
TGGGGGGTGGGGGTGGGGGGAGGAGGAGGAGAGGATATTTTTGAGTGAAAAAAATAGTAAAATTCATAAAGTAGAGATTAAAGAAATAGAGATAGATAGATGGGTGAGAAGTTTCAGATATAAAAAGAAAAAGAAAGAATCAAAATCTTTATATAAAATAATGAAAGAACTATGACCTTCTAATTATGGAGTGGTTTTAAGGAAAATGAAAAATTATATAAAAACAGTGAATTACAAAAAAAATGAGGAAATTTGGTACAGAAGAGAATATATGTAAGGAAAGGAATACAGAAAGAGAGGAAAACAATTTTTTCCATCAGAGCACGAAAACAACTATCATAACCCAAACCTTAAATCTATTTCTTCTTATAACCCACACTTACTCTTCCTTCTATAACTCTTTCAATTTCCATGCTAATTTGCAACTTTCCTCATCCATAGATATTTTTGGATTTTTACATTTTTTTGGAAATCAATATAGTATTTTTCCCTTCAACTTCTTACATGTTCCTCTCCTTATAGTTGACTCTTACATTTCATGCTCAAGGAACATCAAATAATCAAGTACAAAGTAGATTCTACCCTCACAACAACACCACTGTCTTTGATCTACATATCATCTTACAAATAATTTATATTCCCTTCTCTGTCTATCTTTACAATGTTTGAAGTATGAATGTTGATTTGATACCTATGATAATGAATTAATAACTGCACCACAAGAGGTGAATCCTTAGTCCACTTTGTCTATTCTCTATTGAACTACATTATTTTAGAAATCACTTCTTTCGATCTTTGTGTTGTTTGCTATTTCATTTTTATTTTTTTTATACATCTTCGATATCGTGATATATAATACATAGGTTCGGTAAAAAATAAGGCAATCGTAGAATTCATACATGGTCACGACTTAAAATTAATCTGTGTACTTATGGTGAGTTAGTCCATACCCATTACATATATGCTCCTATTAATGTTTCTTTCCATGTTATTATTGTTAAGATTTCTATTATTCATGTTACGCTTTTATTTATTACAAAAACCAGAGTCGAAGAATTGCTATATAAAATTTAATGTCAGTGCAAGACATGAAATATGCATTACATCTTTATTTCTATGTTCATGTCCTTGGGAAGTCACTCGTTCATGAATGAATGTAGGGAGGGACACCAAATATTGCATGCTCTATCTTGCTAGCCGCTTGTGTATCTCTTTATTTTAATCTAATTTTGGGTACTAATGTTTAATTTCTTGTGTTGCTGATTTTGCATGACATTTTACATCTTATTTTAATACTTATAAATAATTCCCACATGGAGCTTATTGTTCGTTAAGTCAATTACATAAAAGAGTCTTAACACAGTATTTTTGTGCTTCAAAACCTACCTCATAGTTAAATTTAGTAGTTTTGCTACATGGAGTCTCCATTAGTATTTTTTTTGCATCTTTCAGGTTGGAATCCTTAGGACATGTCTAAATTGTTGAGTATATTCCAACAATGAAGACTATATCTAGTCTTCTTGTCTTGATGTATAGTGAAAAGCAAATAACTATTCAATACATTGTCTCAACTGCTTGTTTGTCAATATCTAGTTTTGTAGCGGTCATGTTGAAGTCTCAATAGGCTTGGCACTTTCCATGAGGTAGCTTATTATCCGATCACCAATATAATTTAGTTGATTGATCATATTACATGTTTATTACTATTGATTTTATAAGGTTAAAGAGAAGTTCAGCTCTCCCATAAAATTCAATCAAACCCATCACTTCCCATTAGCTTGGTAAATGTTTCATATAGTTAATCCAAACTTGGTAAATGTTTCGTAAGGGAAGTTTGTTTGAAAGGGTTTTGATTGAAGTTGTTCTGGTTAGTTTGATTCAGAATAAAAAGTTTCTATCCCTTATTTTTATGATTACGATAATGAACAATGATAAACATATTAAGAGAGAGAGAATTAAATCGACAATAAAACCACATTTCATATGAATATAATTTGTTGTAGAAAAAATGTCCTAATTGAATATAAATTTCTTACTTTGAAATATAATTTAATCAAAGAACTGTGAAAGATGAAAGACATCAGGAGAAATCACTCTAACTTGACGTTTTCAACAACTAATTAAGCTCACAAATTTATAACAAAAAATTATATGTATTTTATAACACCCAAAAATTTTTGAGGTAATACTCAAACCTTCCATTGTTGTGAGTAAGATTCCTTGATCACATTAAATTTTTTAAGTGTTAAACCCACTAGATGTAACACCATAAGTTTTAAGAATAACCAATGAGAAAAGATTTCAAGTGACTCCTAAGTTCCTTTAAGTTTTAAGTCAACTTTAAAAAATCATAATTCCCATTACATGATGAGTTAGCTGTGATAAAAGATATTAATTCCTTTTAATTATCTTTCATACGGTACCTAATTTTCTAAGTTTCGAGTTTGGATGAGTGAGATATGAACTTTTGAAGTTAGGATGTTAAGTTAAGGAAAGTTTACCGAAAACAGTAAGGGGTATTTTGATCTTCTCATTGACTAGTACCATTTAATTAGTTTTTAGTAAGATTTTAAGGGTATAATCTTATTAGGTTCAGTTTCATCATCCTAATATGTGCCTACGGTTTTTTTTAAAAGTTCAAGAAAAATAAGAGAAGAGGATAAAGCGTTCCTCAAGATTCTTGAGTGAAGTCATGGATTTTAGCAATGGGATTGATCCCTAAGAGGTTTGTAAGCTTCCATAGGGTTGGGTTAGTTCACCCACACTCCAATTATGTTATTTTTAGCGAAATTTCATTCTTGAAGTTGAAAGATTTGTGTTCTTGATGAGTTCATGGTAGGTGTTTTTGAAGTTCATTCTAAATCTTGTTGTATTGAGGTTTTGATGATTTCATGAGATGAAATTTAGTAATTTTTGTGTTTTTTTAATATATTAGAATGTAATTAACTTATGTCATCGAATCCAACAGATTAGTGAATAAACAGTTCGATTTTAGGCGAGGTAGGGTGAGAAAACGAGTAAGGAGTTCGACAGATTTTCTTTTTTGGGGACTGGCATGATTTGCTTGCCAAAGCACCCCAAACCTCCTCTGTACATCAGGGGATTGCTCCCGCACCACCCATAACCCTAGGGTCTCCTCCCTCATCAAGTTTGCCTTTGTTGCTCCATTGAGTTTGTTTAAATCACGCCTTTACTCCTTTTCGATTCTAAATACTCTAAGCTTCTTCTAAATACCTAAGATCATTACTAATATGATCATAACCTTTAATTCAAAATTCAAATTCAAGTTAGAGTTAAGAGTTATGTTTTGAAAATTCTTTCCAACATTCTAAGAAAGTCCCTTTGGATTCTTTTGTGGAGTCTTCTACAACTTTTACTGAATTGTTTCAAGGCTCGAGAAATTTTCCATGAGAGTGAGGAGAATGTATTCATGATTCTACACTATCAAATTGATCTTTCATATCATGAACCATAACTCTTGAATGCATAATTCACATTCAAGAGAGAGTTAAGAGTAGAGTTCAAGAATGTTTTTGAGCTCAATTGTGATCCTTTGAGGTAAACTATCAATTTGAACTAAGATTTGAGTAAGTAAGTATGAGAATGAGAAGGGTCATATATATGAGTTCCATATTGATATTTTAAACCTTGAGTCGAGTTGTTCATGCCCATAACTTCTACATGAGTTCCACAAATTGAGCATCATTGAGAGGAGTAGTATCTCCAAGTTCATAGTCTTTAGTATTGAGTTATGTATTCCTTTTGAGATTACATTCCTAATCATGGTACTACTACATGTTACCCATGAATTCCTTGAGTTGAGTAGTTCATGCCCATAATTTGCGTGAACCCTATAAGTTAAAACAATCTTGAGATAACAAGTATCTTTGAGTCCTTGAGTTGAGTAGTTCATGCACATAAGTCAGCATGAACTCTCCAAGTTGAACATCATGAAATCATCCATAAGCATGAGATCACGAACCTTGAATCCATAATCCAATTCAAGGAAATTTAAGATCAAAATTAAGAGAAATTAAGAGTAGAGTCTAGAAGTTAAGAAAAATTCAAAGTAAAGTTTATCAAATTTTCAAAAGTCTTTCACAAACCTTTTCACTTTGTTTTAGAGACTTAAATTTCAAGTTGAGTAAAGCGTAAAGATTCAAGTAATTTCTTCAATGAAGTATATGGGGACTATATATTCCCAAAGAGTTTAAAAACTTTTCACATTTGAGAAAGAAAGGGAACATCGATTCCAAATAAGAGGTTTTAAGATAAGTTTTAAGTAATGATCTCAAATCAAATAAAACAAGTTTTTTTCAAAAAATATATGAGTTTAGTATATTTTTGGAGTAGTATTGAGCACTGATATGGGGATGCGAGTTCATATTAACTCAAGTATTCATTAACAATGTAGTCATCATGGATATTAATGGGTCATACTTTTTAGATTATAACATAAATTAAGCTAGTGTGTCAACTAATTTAAGCGTTCTATATGACTGCAAAGTATAAGAAAGTTCTAGCAGCGTGAGAAAGACGTTGTATCACCACTAAGGCTCATAGTGGTTGTTGTCAGCTATAGAAACTCCCACAGTAAAAATTGCATGGTTCCTCATGGTGTTATTCTTAGTATCAATTGGGGTATGTGAATCCATTCTTTCACTGCACAAGTAGATTTTAAGAGGGAGTATGGACTCCATTCATGCATTGCACAAGAAGACTTTAAGAGAGAGAATGATATGTCTTTTATGATAATATGGTTATGAGTTGACATCATTTTTGTAAAAACTTTTCTTTATATAGCACTTTTTGTAAAACTACTTTGTATTGAAATGATTTATGTTTAGTATCAGGAGTTAAGTTTTTCGAGTTGAGTACCTTAAGTTGAGTGTCTTGAGTTGATATGTGCTTCATTGACTCGAGTATCATATATTTGAGATGAGTATCGAATATGTGTTTATTCTTGAGTATTCTTTGAGTTTAGAGTTCGAGAAGAGATAGGTAAGTTTCCATTTTTATCAAGTTCAAGCTTTTAGAATACTTCTTACATTCTCGTACATTCGATGTATTGAGCCATTTGTCCTGCACCTTTTGATGATGAAGAGACAGGTATTCATGATCATTAACAGGGGATTTGCTGATACTTCTGAGAGTTCAAGTTAGCTATGGTGAGCCTCCTTGCATCCAGAGGATTTCATTTACTTTCAATTTAGTTAGGCTGTCGTAGGTCATCTCCCGACTTCCACCTTTAACAGTTAGAGGCTTCATAGATAGTCTAAATAGTTGAGAAGTGTCTATTATCTATTTTATTAATTGTTTTAAAGACTTAAATTGCCTATTTAATGGTAAGTTAAATATTTTTTAGATTATTTAGATTTTCTTTTAAGTTAAAGCTTTGTAAAGTTGAGTTAATTGAATTTTGTTAAGTTTTAAGATTTGCTTATGTTAATCTTCAACTTGTAGTCAGCCTTTATGAGGGTTTGCTTAGGGAGTAGTAATGGTTGTTGAGTGCAGGCCACATCCAAGGGATAGTCTCGGGTCGTGACAAACATGGTTTCAGAGCATAAACTTCAAGAGTCCTAGGGTGTCTATGAAGTCGTGTTAGTAGGATCTTGTTTATCGTTATGAGGGCCCCAGTTCTAAAATTGAGGGACTAAAACCACTTAATTTAATTTTCCCTTCTTTCATAATCCCATACATGCAATAGAGCTAAGTTATAAAGATCTATTCTAACTTGTGCGTTCTCATAGTCATTTGACTACCCATATACTAGAGGTGGTTTAAAAGTGAAGTTTTATGATCCTTATTGATGATTTGTTCTTAGCAAGAGTCTTAGGAAAGTCATGAGACTCAAGAGAGGCTTAAGAGAAGTCCAGGAGCAAGTTAAGTGTTCAGTTTTAGAGGAATGCATCCATATTCCTATGAAACGTGAATTTTAGCTAAAAGCTAGTTGTACTCTTTTTCTTAATCTTGTTTCAGCTGATATCTTTATGAGAAAGTATGCCTAGATCTTGAATAGTATCTTCACCCGAAAATGTAGCGTAAGCTATGAGATAATGAGTAGTACTAGTTAAAGATCCCAAAATTAGAGGAAAATATGCAGAGGTGTAGTAATCCTACAAAGGGAGATAATGTTTTGAAGGGTTATATTACTATTGTCATGTACCTAGTAAGTTAGTAATGAGTCCCTTATGGGTAGACTAAGAAGTGATGAGTTGTGAAGTGCTCATGATAGGAGGTAGAGTGAGAGGTTCAAGGCGAGATTAATTAGAATATACCTTTATTAGAAAGGGCTTATGATGAGGTCCACTACAAGAAAGGGGAGATATAAAGACATTTTCTAAATTTTGTATTATGATGTATTTGTAATACTGAGGAGGTATTCGTCTTCAGAGAAAATCTTAAAGTATAGCTAATGGTTCGGATAGATTGTTTGAGAAACTAGTGAGATTTTCATGCCCCGAGCTTATACACCGGGCGGGACTGACACTCGAAGACCATTTTTGGCCTTGAGAGAACCCTTTGCCTGACTTACTTAACTTAGTGGAAGACTTAACTCAATAAAACACTGTTATTTAAGAAATGTAGGAATAATAAGTTTGCCAAAATGACACTTAGGTCTCATAACAAGATCTCTACAATACAAAGATGAGAGACTCAAAACTAACTGTCTGAATGTCTATGAATCCTCTAAAATACTAAGATTGTTATTCGGACAAACCCCTCAACATCCTATAAAAGAAAGACTAAAGAACGAATAAAAGTGTCCTCCAAAATGAAAGGAGGCTTGCCACCGACTCCTAGTGCTCAATTGGATCCATGAGGAACTTGATGATGATGATCCTTGTTACCTGGGTCTGCATCATAAGACGATGCAGGGCAACTGCATTACTACATTGATTGTACGAGTATGCAAGTTTGAATGCTAGTAACAACTTAAGCTTAAAAAGAGTAAGAAACAAATCTTACATTGGCTTAGCTCAACTCATGAATAACTTCACCTAATATAAAGCAATAAGACATATGCAATATGTAAAAGCATGTAGAACAATGAAAACACTTAATTAGTTCGTTAAAGAAAAAGCGATAACACACTCAACTTTACTTATATATGAAGTAATATAGTTTCTGTGGGAGATTCTCTTACCGAAAACAATCACTATGAGCCTAATTGTGTTGGGCTTTGTGGAGGCTTGTGAGCCGGCCCGACCCATTACTGAAACCCTAGGTTAACCATTTGGCTTTCCTATAAATATGATCCTTGTATTTGTAATTCCAGAGCAGCACAAGTGAAATAAAATCCTCCTGTTACAGTCGTGGAGTAGGGAAACCGAACCACGTTAAATTCTTGTGTGTCCCGTTTGTGTTCCGTTTCTCTTTTCTCTAGATTATTTGTGTGTGTTGTGTGTTTAATTCCCAACAATTGGTATCAGAGCGAGGTTTCAACAACATTGTAACACAAACTGTGAGAAATTGTCACCTAGGGTTCTTGTGTGAAGAACTGTGTGCAGGGAGGAGTAGCCGCCGTTACCGTGTGGGTAACCTCAAGCAGCAGCCGGCTAGGAGAACCGCGCAGGGTGCGAACAGCCGTCGTCCGTGTGCTGTCCGTCGCGCCGTTCCAGTGGCCGCCGCGTCGAGGAGCCTCAGATCCAGCCGCGAGCGTCCAGATCGTGAGCATCGTCCAAATCGCCGCCCGCTGTCTGTAGACGCCGTTAAGGGAATTGCCGAAGTCCTTTGAGATGGCAGAAGATGGGAAGTTCCGAATTGAGAAGTTCGATGGTACAGATTTCAGTTGGTGGAAGATGCAGATTGAAGATTTGCTGGTTCAGAAAGATTTGGACGTAGTGTTGGGTGACAAGCAAGGAAAATTGTCTGATGCAGAGTGGGCAGTTTTGGATCGGAAAGCTATGTCAGTTATCCGACTCTCGTTGACCAAGAATGTTGCGTTCAACATTCTTAAGGAGAAGACAGCGAAAGGCATCTTGGAAGCCTTGTCTAACATGTACGAGAAGCCATCTGCAGCAAACAAAATTTTTCTGATTAGAGAGTTGGTGAACACAAAGATGAAGGAAGGCAGTTCAGTTACCGAGCACATCAACTCATTGAATTCGATCTTAGCCAGACTTTTGTCAGTTGGCATTAAGTTCGATGATGAAGTTCAAGCTTTACTACTGTTATCATCATTGCCTGACAGTTGGTCCGGAACGGTTACAGCAGTTGCCAGTTCAGTGGGACCTAATGGATTCACCTTTGAGAAGATTCGTGATCTCGTTCTTGGCGAGGATGTCAGAAGAAGGAGTTCTGGAGAATCATCAGGTGATATGCTAAACGTCGTCAGAGGCAGAGGAAATAACAGAGGTAGTGGGAGCAGGAACCGAAGAAGGAGTCAGTCGAAGGCTCGGGATGGCTCAGGTGTAACATGTTGGAACTGCAAGGAGGTGGGGCATTTCAGGAATCAATGCCAGAAAGACAAACAAGTCAACATTGCAGAAGACAGCGTCAACGAGGATTTGTTTATCTGTTGCGCGGAGAGCAATGTGGATTCCTGGGTCATGGATTCTGGTGCTTCTTTTCACGCTACCCACAGCAGTGAAGCATTGCAGAATCTGGTTATTGGAGACTTTGGAAAGGTAAGGCTTGCAGACGATAGAGCTCTTGATGTTACGGGCATGGGTGACATGGTGCTGAAGACGCCAGTCGGTTTCTGGACCTTGAAGGATGTCAGAGTTGTTCCAAGCTTGACGAAAAGTTTGATTTCTGTTAGGCAGTTGGATGAACAGGGACATCATGTGAAGTTCGGAAATGGGCAGTGGAAGGTCGTGAGGGGCAATCTTGTCATGGCTCGTGGAACAAAAAGAGGATCGTTGTATATTGTCGGATTACCGTCTGAGGGAGTGACCGTCCCAGTTCAGAAGAAAAACAAAGTCCGGTTCACAGAATCTCGTGGGCAGAAGAAGGTTGTCTTTGCAAGAAAGAAACCCAGAGCCACAGGTCAGATTCAGGATGAACGAGCAAGGAAAGGTTCAGGAAGACCAGTCAGAGGCGTTTGTGGCAGTGGGAGCACCGGCCGTGCTTCAGCCAAGGCTCCTAGAAGACAGTGGGTCAAGAGAACCAGTATTCCAGCTGTTGATACGTCTCCAGAAAATTTCTTGCTGAGTATGGAGAGTGTTTGTTCTCAGGGAGTTCTAGGATCCGGCAGTTCGTGTCTCAAGTGGGAGCCGGTAGGGACCGAGGACGAGTCAAGGGCAGTTTCAGCCGTGACTGATGTGTTGAAGCTTCGGGGAGCTTCAACGGGCCTTTCAGTTGACTGATGAGAAGGCCGCTGTAGCAGGAGAGAGTTGAAAAAGATTACTAGACATACAAGTGTTCTAAGTGGATGACAGTTGAAATTCTTCAAGCCTCCAAGTGGGAGATTGTTGGGCTTTGTGGAGGCTTGTGAGCCGGCCCGACCCATTACTGAAACCCTAGGTTAACCATTTGGCTTTCCTATAAATATGATCCTTGTATTTGTAATTCCAGAGCAGCACAAGTGAAATAAAATCCTCCTGTTACAGTCGTGGAGTAGGGAAACCGAACCACGTTAAATTCTTGTGTGTCCCGTTTGTGTTCTGTTTCTCTTTTCTCTAGATTATTTGTGTGTGTTGTGTGTTTAATTCCCAACAAATTGATGGTACAACCTCTTATATCACGTTGCAAGAGGACCGTCATATACCTTTCCATAAGTATAGAATATGAAATAGTAAGTGGATCCACTAGTTTATGCTAAAAGCACTAATGAATCATCTAAAAAGTATGACCCTTCTTCTGTCCATGTTGGCTACATCGTTTATGGGGGCTTTATTTAATATGTACTCGCGTCCCCATATCCTTGCTCCATACTAATATCAAAAATACTTATTTATATGTTTTTAATACAAATTCTTATCTTGTTTGAGGTAATTGCTCAAACTTAACTTTAAAACCACTCTTGCAAATCACAGGGACTGGGGAAGACGGGTGGATTATAGAGCTAGGGTAGGGCCAAATCCAAGGCCCATCGAGATTGGGCATGGACGAGCCTCGACTGGGCCTGCATTGATGAAAAAAGAAAAACTTCCCCCATCGCATAGCTTTTTCTTTACTAAAACTAGCCAAAGTCTCTGGTCGAAGTCTAACTTTCTTTCTTTCTCAAAATTTTAAAACATTTTTTACTCTAAGTCAATACTTAGTTCCCTTATAATTTTTTAGAAATGAACTCAACTCTTTACTCTTTGCTTAACTTGCAACTTGAACCTTAAAACAAAGTTAAAACATTTGTTAAAAGACTCTTGAAAACTTTGAGAACTAATTTGACTTGCTTCTTAGCTTATAGACATGACTTTTAACTTTTTGACTTTTATATTAACATTGGACTTGGCTTAATCCATGACTCTCCTTGAATGAAATTATGAATTAAAGATTATGATTCCCATTTTGGGTGATTCCCAAATGTTTAGAAATCATTGGATGTAATTGGAATCACTAGAGAATGTTAATAAGCTTTAAAAGGACTAAAATGGACTAAACAATAAAAACTAGGTGAGAAAAGACAATTCAGGGACATCAGGGCACGCCACGCCAGTCCCCATGTTCTAGGGCTCATTTTGGGCGCACTGCAGGTGCGCCGCCCTCAGTCTTAGAGGCGCTATGAGGGCGCACACCTGGCCATCCCCAGTTGCATCTAACGAACTTCTCCTCTCATTTTTCAACGTTATACCCTCTAAACTTCTGAAGTTCTTTCCCCAAACACATAGGATAATTGGTAATCTTGACACCCAATAGATTTAACTTGATAACAAACCACAAATACAAATTAATCCAACACTAGGAATGCAACAACTCAATCAACGAGAATTCAACGATGTTCTTCTAGAACTTTACTTATATGATTCAACCAGTATGAAAATCACTGAATTGATATAATCTTCGTGTGAGGGTGAATTTACCCTACACTAAATGATCTCATTTACCTTTATAGGGATTAACCCCGACGAATTCCGATTGCAAGCTTGATGTTCTTGGCGAAATTCTTGAATTCTCCCTACCTTCCTCTTCATTTCTCTCTTCTCCAAGCCCTAGGTGTAATTCTAAATTTCCCAAACTGATCTATGAATTGTTTTTACCATATAAAACCCTTAAAATGAAATATGAAATTAATTGGTGAAAGACTAGTTTGCCCTTCCCTAAATCTGGATTTGGACTTTAATCAATCAAACAACCAAACTTCTGAAAGGCATATCGAAATCGCGCAAACTCGGTAGCGTTGGAAAGATCTTCTCATGTGCTTTCCAACCACATACAGAACTATTTCTAACTCATCCTGAACTAGAAATTATTACCATTTAAAAATGACCAAAACTCACTTTCTTATCTTAGACAAATTTTCTAGATTTTTCATGTTCTTTATAAAATTGATCTTATTTAGTTTCTTAGATTATTCTTATCTATTTCGACTTTCGAAAAATTCAAAAGATGGCGTCAAAAGTCTAAGACTGATTTCATGCGTACTGCATCAATATTGTTGAAGGAATATGACTCAATGCAACTTAAATAATACTACATAAACTTGTATAAACACTAAAACTCCATAAATACACAGAAACAACATTAAAACATATTATAAATGAACATTTATATTATCATTATGTGTTGGCAGTTCTTGATCTCTAGTAAAGCTTGTCATAATGAACCTGTGTCTTATAAGTACCAACAGAAAGCAAAAAACTTTGTGTTCATGTCTTGAAAAGGGTGACAGAAATACCCAGAAAACTCCTGGAGGTCTCATCTATAGGATAAGATGGAACAATATGTATTTTGTTACTAGTGTTACATTCTTTGCCGCTACTTATTTTGACTATTTGGCCTCTGCTGGCAAATACCTCAAGTGTTATTTTGGATCTGTTTCTGCAATGAGCTTCTCTCATTCTCTAAGACTCAAGTAAAGATTTTAACTTTGATAGAGTGGTACAACTTTTATTATGACAATTCATCTTAATTGAAGCGTGTAACTAGTAATGCATTCTTGGTGAACTAATCAACATGTTTGGCATGGTTTTAGGTGGACTACATTCTTGGTGACAACCCGAGAGCAACAAGTTACATGGTGGATATGGAAACAATAACCCAAGACAAGTACACCAAAGAGCTTCATTGATTGTCTCCTTTAAGGTTAATCCCATTTTTGTTAGCGGTCGGGCAAGCTATGCTACTTTGTGTAGTAGAAAGGAGAGTGATCCTAATCTATTTACTCTTGCCTTAATGCTGGACCTGTCGCTTATGACAACATCATCTATCAAAGAGATAACTATGACCAAACAGAACTTGCCACTTACAACAATGTTCTGTTGATCGGTGTGTTCGCAAGACTTCATGCTGGTCACAATGGTGACAATAAAGTCCTCCCAAGTACATTTGGTGATTTAACATTTTTATATGAGTATTCCGAGGATTCAACAGAAACGACTATTTTTTTCTAGCCGTCCACCTACCACAACTATGTTGGCATTGAGACGTAGTAGTTGTCGTAGTATTAAAATGTTCGTATAACTCATTTTATCTCAAGTTCTAGCTTGTAGTAGAGGAAATCCACTGAATTACACATCCAGTGAGATAAAATTTACCAGACGAGGAATTCTTACTCTTCTAAATGGTTTTGAAAGAGTAATTTGATCCCCTAATTCCACTAGACTTTGGCAAAATCCAGTAGCATAAATCCTTGATTCAACCAATTTTGTTGTTCGAGATTCAGCCGAAGATATGCCTCAGAACTACGTCTGGCAATGTTTTGACAATCCACGTAACACAACATTACCTGGAATGAAGGTTGGCATTAATCTGAAAACTATTTTTCATGTCTCACTTTAGTCATGGAAGAGCACAAATGATCCTTGCAAAGGTGAGCTTACCTTGACATTCGATACTGGCAGATTCTACAAACATTCACTATGAATGGTTCCATTGAACTCTATAGTGCTCGACCATGGAATGGACGAGTCTTTCCTAATGCACCATCTCGTGATGTATCTTTGAATGGTTATAACTATACATATTTATCTAAGCCTCATGAAATATTATTCATGTATGAACTTACATATAGCTCTATCACTGCAAGGGTAGTGATGCAATTAAATAGATAACCAATATGCGGATCAAATTTACAGTGATCATTAGATCAGTAGGAGATATTCTTGTAACTAATCAAAAAATCAATTTTATTTCTCGGAGTAGTAGTCTAAGTGAACTTGTTTTCTTCTCGAGACTAACTCATACCCCTAACAAAACACGTGACGAAATTAAAATGCATTGTAGTAAAAAAGAATGATTACACTACACATAGAAGGAAACCAAATTCCACCAAGCCTCTATATATAGTGTCTTTTGAAGCATTTGTCCAAGTGTTTCCACAAAAATTGAACTAAAAGTTGCTTATCCTAATTGAATTACAGTCTTTAATACTAGAAAGCTGATGGTCTGAACTCAGATTAATCATATTAAAGCAGGATCTGCAGAGCTGGACACACATAAAGGAACCTTTAAAAAGATTTCAGCAGCCTGCAATAAAACTAAATATGCAACACTCCACCTTGTTGTAATTCAATAAGATATTAAACTTACTACACTTCTGAAGCATTATTCCAGTGTCTCCAGAAAATTGATATAAAAAGTTATATATCTTAGTTACATTGCACTCTCCAATACTAGAAAGCGTTAAGTCATATCATTCCTATCAAAGCAGGCCCTGCTTAGAAGCACAAGACTAGAAGCACAGAAAGTTATCTCTAAAAGGATTTCTAGAGAAAGTAAACAACTAATAATGCTCGACACGATTATCTCTCCTTAGTCCTATCCGAGAAGAGATAGGGGTGATACACCTTCTATATTCCTGTACGAGCTAGAGCTAGGGGTGATATGCCTGCTACATCTACAGTACCTCATTTGTTCGCCAGCTTTAAATAATGATTTGTTTGCTATTTATTATGCTAACATGGAGGTGAGTAAGTATGACAAGCAAATTAAAGGACAGGTTACCATAAGAAGATTAATTGAATGAGCAGATTCAATGGATGATTGGAGTTTGTATTTTCGAGTGTGCGGTGATAGGGTAATTGTTATTGGAGAGACTATAGCCATGGGTGTAGGGCCTTCATAAGTGAATTTATTAGTTCCAAGTGAAGGATACCCTTAGTGGATCTTGTTTTGAAGAAAGAGATCTGGTTGTTTTGTGTATAACTTTGTTGTCAAGGGTTACTGATCATGTGATATTTTCTAATTTGGTCAGAATGGGATTCTTGTATACTTTCCAATATCTATCTCTGTTTCATAGTTTCATCTTGAATTGTTACCTTGCTTTCCCATGATATTGTTGGTTAATATTTTCAATGTGTTTTTTCTCTACCATTTAACCATAAAGCTCATGTATCCCACGTATGTGGCTTCAAAAACAAATAAATCGATGCCAAATTCATGATTTTGATCTAAGTTGTTGAACATTCATTACTTTCTAGCATAGAAACAACCAATTCATCATTCGTTTTGATTATGAATTGAAGCCTAAATCTCCAACACTTTTGTTGTGGTGAATCATGCTTGTATTATATGAAACTAAAATGACCCCAAAAACTAAAGATACTTATAAAATGGGGGGATACTTACGCCACCCAAACAAACTGAGGGAATCTGCATTTGTCTCTTTGCAAGAACCTACAATTTCATGATATCATCGGTTTACCATCGTTTCTTTTGTAGCATATCGTACCATCGCCCCCCAACAAGAAAATGTATAAATTTAAAAATTTATTTACCATTTGGATTGGGGAATTTATTGAAAAAATCGAGTTTTAATATTTCAGATGACGCACAGTTGTATAGCAAAAGAGAATAGGCAACCCTAAAACCCTCCCAAAAGGTGATAAGCTTAAGATCAAGCCAGAAGGTTCAGAATTTTATCAAAACTGCATGGGAGGGTAAGCTCAAGCTCAAGCTAGAAGATGGATTGTCAAGTGCTTTCTTCTCCAAATTTCGTCGGCTTTTCTTCTATTATGGAATGGTAGCTCTTGATTCTTGAATGACCTTTGATTCAAGGAGTTCCATCAAAGATTTACAAAAGTGATTCAAAGAACAAATTTTCCAATTTTCAATCTAAGCATGGGTTTTCAAACGATTTTCTAAGTCATTCTAATGATGAATAAATGTTCAATTAGTGTTTTTTTGATGAATTCCTATGTAATTTATGAAAGAACCCATGAACCTTCAAAATATTTATATTGGACTATTAGGTGGGTCTTTAGGAATATCATTTCATTTTAATGAATTTTACTTGAATTGGATTGTATAGTTAGATGTGATTTCTATCTATATCCGTTGATTATAAATTATGGACGATTGATCCATGTTGATCATGTCTTAGAGAATTGTAAGTTATCCAATATCTAGTCTATAGTATCATAATTGATGTTGTGTGGTATGATGCACTTATGGTGGTGGTGTTTGTCCTTTTCTAATTATGCTTGTTGCGATCATGGACTTTAAGGTTATAGAAGAAAATTGAATTGTTGATTATGATGTATATGTTCATTAAGGTGTGCCATGAAGGTTATGTATTTAATCGTCAATGTTAGCATGATGTTTAAAGTATGTTCATGTATGAAAAATTAAGTCCCTAAAGACTACTTTATAAACTAATCATATATTATTATAAGCATGAAGCTCAAAACTTAAAAGTTGAATTACCATTTTACCCCTCTAATAAATTAAAACTTATATAATTTATATATATATAATCTTCTCATTACATAATCTTGACCTTTCAAATTTCTAACATAAATGTAAATAAAAATAAAAATGAGTAATTATCAAGAAATTAAAGTAGATTCATGTATCTTTAAAATTAAATTTCATCTCTATCTTTTTTATATTTATTTTAACAATAATTCATGTGACTTTTCATGTTTCCATAATTTTGTTCTATAAATTTAACTTTTTCAAGAAGAACTTTTATTTACTACTCCTACAATTCTTGTATGTAGGAATTCTTAACATGTGAAATAATGTCACAATTTGAGGTGAATGTTGTGAGATTCCCTTATGCAGTTACGAGAATAGATGAGAATTCAATTACTGAAGCATCGGAGCTTGATGTGTTAGTTTTATACTTATTTGTAGTAAGAATTATAATAAGACTTTTTTGTCTCTCTTCATATAGTTGAATTCTTGTTTTATTAGCAAGTTGCTCTAAATTCATATTTGTATTTGTGATGCTCAAATGTTCAGTTTCACTATAGAGACAAACAAAATGAAATGCCTAATTATCTTGCTCATGTGGACCTTTTTTTTTCTTTTCCCCGTACTTATAATTTTTACATATACATTAATTTTCATCTTTAAGAATGAATGTGATAAAATAGGATGTTTACTCTTTTCTTTTCTTTTTATGGAAAAAAAGGTGAAACATATAATATTAGATTAATGGTGGATAAGTTATGTATGACAGAAATAAATTTTATATAAAATAGTAGTTATTCATAAATATCCTGACTTTTAAAATATAAATGATAAAACTTTTTACATCTTAGTTTTAAATATTTATAGTTAACTAATTAGTTTAAAGTGTTTGTGGATAAAAATTTAATACAATACTTAAAACACATTCATCTATCTAGCATTATTCTACCAATAAAACGGAACTATCAAGAAATTTAATTTAGATAGTTGTTATTTTTCCTTTTAGCTTTGCAAACTTATTTTTTGAATTACAAACAAAGTTTATTTTATTAATTTCTCATATTATTATCTCGATGCATTCACTTGGAGGTCAGAAAATAGGAGTGTCACAATTAGTAGTAAAAAAAAGTAAAAAATCTCAATTAGACATATTTTATTATTTAATAGTATTATCTTTTAAGAAATAATACACTCATGGATTACACGCGCAAAGCGCGTGCACGGAAACTAGTGTTAAATAAAAGCTTAAAGATGTTTAAACAGGGAGTTTGAGCTTAGCACCGAGTGAACATGCAAAATTAGATGAAAGCTTTTACTTCTAGCAAGTTCGGCTTCCCACATGGGTTCCTTTTATGTCTAGCAAGTCCGGGTTCCAAATATATGTGTTGTCTAATGAGAGGAAAACCTTCTACGTTTAGCAAGTCCAGGTTTCAAGTAGCAATATCCTTGTCCATAACTACGTGCCCCCATAGGTCTTACCTTAGTGGATCCACTATATAGATTCTATGGATGAAGGTCCGACCATGGAAAGAAGTACCCTCTCGTTTCGATGTGGGTGTAGAATACCGGATTCCATGTACATCACATTCTCTGTGTTGATTATAGCTATGTCTCCCAAAATTTAAGAAATGAGTTAATATAAGAATATGAACTCTAGTTATAACTCCTTCAGAAGTTTACTTATTATAGGTAGAACTATAGACCCTACCCATGCATTGCACAAATGGACTTTAAGAGAGGATGGGATTAGAGCCTCTTATGAAATTAAGACATATGTTTATATATGATTATTATGAATGTTTGTTAAAGTGACACTGCTTATGCCAAGACAATAATTATGATTATGCATGTGAATTATACTTATGACTTCTCAATGGGATTACTTAGTATATTTCGGGGAATGTGACTCCATGTGTGCATTGCATAAGTGAACTTTTGAAGGGGCTGTGAAGGTGGCTTACCTATGATATGAACTAAATGGGTTATGAGTGAAGATGTGTTAAATTAATGAGTTCTTATATGATGATATGAAGTATGTTGCTCTTATGTATAATGTTAAATGAAATGTTATGACTTTATTAATGTGATGTGCCTCGTCTAGGGTGACTTACTAGGAACACTTAGTGTAAGTAGTGTTATAGGATGCTACTTGCACAATGCACTAGTAAGACTTGGGGTTGTCTTATGTGACAGTTCCTATGTGATGATTATGTTTTGTTATGTGCATATGATTTTATGAATATATATGGTTGGATTGGTGAAGCTTATATGAAAGTTCATCTTGGGTGAACTTAAGATGATATTTTGTACTAAGTATCACCTAATGGTTGTTTGAGGAAAGTAGTTAATGTAAAAAGGAAGGTAATGCATTGTAGAATTTAATGTGCCTCAAATGTTATAGATGGCTTTATGAGTTAGTATGAATGGTTTCCCTATATATGATGATGTATGTAGTCTATGTTGTGTCTATTGAATAAATGTTCATGAAGTTTTTTCAAAAAAGTCATGATGCATGGTTTCTAACCAAATGTCCACTATAAAGCATGTTTTTGCATAGTTATCCTACATTGTCCTTTCTTGTACTAATACCATTCTTGTGTGTGTGCTAATGTGTCCTTGTATGTTATATGTGTTTTTATGTATTGTTTGGAATATAAAAAAAGTGAGGATGAACTTAACACCTAGAAGGACATGTTTAGGGTCAAATGGTATGGTTATGACAACCCTTGGACCAACAATCTGCCCAAGGCAGACCATGTTTTTCTATGGTGAAACTAGTCCGCGTCGTAGACTTCGTGCACTTTGGGACAAATTCTTGTTCAGCGTTGTGGACACAAAGCAGAATCTACTAGTCGAATTTTTTTTTCAACAATCTTGCGGGAACCTCTCCGCGGCACGGACTTGCTTTCCAACTATAACTCTAAAAATTTAAGTTATGTTTGACTTGTCTAAAAAGTTACAATTTATGTAGGGGTGCTTTCGTTATTTTGGGAGTGTATTTTATATTGATTTTAGGTCATCAAACACCCTTTACCCTAATCAAAAACCCCAACCATCAATTAAAATCCTAAATTTTACATGCTCTCCCTTCTCTCTAAATTCTCTTTGTAAGTTGAATCGTCCATTGAAAAGCTTCAAAATCAAAGGAAGAAGATCAAATCCATCAAGTTTCTTCACCAAATCTCGTGGGTTTCTTCATATTATTGTATGGTAAATCATCCTTGAAACTTCATTCATTCAATGGCCATTCCAAAGATTTTTCAAAAAGGGTTACAAACTCCAAATTCTCCTACATTATACTCTAAGCATGAATCTTTGCATAAAAGTGTTTTAATTATTGAGATATGTTGTTTTTAGTATTAGTGAATGATTTTAATTTAAACCCCCCAAAGAACTCATGCTCATCCATATTATAAACTTTGGACTGATGGAGTGAGCTTAATGTACATGATTAGCTAAGGTTAGAACTACCTTAAATGCTTTATTATGATGAATTGTTGGACATATTGAGAAAAGGTGGTTAAGGCTTGGATGAACGGTAAGTTGTTCTATCTTGGTTAGTTCTTATCGTGAATTGATCTTGAGTGGTATGGTCCACCTTTAGTGGCGGTGTTTACTTGATCTATATGGATAGATTTGTATAAATATATTTATTGTGATTATGGCCTTGAAGGTATAACATGTTAATTAAAGTAATTATTATGATGTATATTGAAGGTATAGTATGTGAAGTGAAGTGACAATTTTATTGTATATGCTTGATATGTCTTATGAAGTTGTTAATGTGTATCTTGAGGATATTTTGTTTAAATGAAGTATATGTATATGTGAAGCATGATAGTGTGTGAAGCGTGATAGTGTGTGTGAATTATTGTGAATGAAGGTATGAGCATGTTTAGAAGTCAAGTTATGAATATGGTGATCATGTGAAAGGTGTACTCACATGTACACATAATATAAATGAAAAAAATGAAGTTATGAATTAAAATGGGGGATTTTAGGGTAGGCACTCTTCATGAGTAGACATGAAGTGTCTAGACAACTCCCTACTATTCCTAAATAAATCAATCAATTAAAATGGACATTTTTGTGTGGACATTCTTCTCGAGTTGAGATGAAGTGTTTAGTAGCAACCTCACTGTTCCCAAGAGCTTTTTATGATAGGTTGGAGGTTGAATACCTTTCGTGAGTTGAGATATGGTGTTCAAAAGTAACCTCTAGGGATAAGTATCCTGCGTTATTTGAGATACAGTGCTATATAATTATCCCTTAACCTATAAGTATATGAATGTTTAAGACTCCGTTGGGAATTTATCCTTAACTCCGAGAGGATTTGAAGAAGGGGTGGTTACACTTCGTGAGTATAGATATTGCATCCACTGTACCTCTTAATATGAGTGCTCCTCATTATTAGAGAATGCGTTACTTAGAAGAGATCTTCATATCCACTATGACCACATAGGTGTATCTATTGGAGCATCCATGTAAAGGCTAAAAAGAATGACACAAGCTTAGGCAAGTGGGAATGCTTCATCCGGCAGGGGTTAATATCAGTATTCCTTGTTTAGCTCTCATGGTCTATGTCGGTTAAAGCTAGCCCGCACAAATAAATGCAATAAAATAAGTCTTCTAAAGGGTGTTCTATTTATGGTGGGTAGTGGAATGAGACGCTATCTATCCATTGCACAAGTAGGATTTTTGGAGGGAGTCTTCGTGTGTCCTCTTGTAAAAATGAATAGATGGGTCATTATGTGATTAAAATGAAGTAATTTGACTCTATTTATAATGAGTGAAGCATGTTTATTCATTATCTAAGGTTCATGATGTATGATGATCTATATTTAATATTTATAAAGTTATGTATATGATAAAAGTGTGTGCCTAATCTAAGGGAATTCCTAAGGAGTACTAGGGTGAAAGTAGTAATATGGGATGCTACTTTCAAATATCACTAAGTTCATTCAGGGGTTTTCTTAGAGTATAGTTCCTTATGTGAAGTTCCTAAATACATTTATGTTCCTCTAGTATCTTAGTAATGAAGGTTAACTTGTGAAGCGAGATGAAGTATGCTTATCTTTGGTAGTCTTACGGATAACTTCGGTGTGTATTGAAGTAATTGTATGGGCGTTTTCCTCATGTATCACTTTAGTGAATATAAGGATAACTTGGTATAGGAAGAGTCTATTTGATGAATGAGTTCACTGTAAAGTGTAATCCTATGTTGAAATGATGGAAGTTTTACCTTATGTGCTAAATGATTATCTTTTTGATGTTTTGTAACTATATTAATGAATGTTTTATTAAAATGGTATGAAAGATTTATTTCAACTGAAATGTCCTCTTTTGTTTATTTTGCATAGTGTCATACTTAGTACATTGTTTTTACTAACCCTATCCTTTTTTTATAATATATAAGAATACGTTGAAGGCAAGTGAAGGTTCCTACAAGGCAAAGCTTGGGATGTTGACTCTCTCAAGACTTGGTATATCCTAATGTATGCAAGGACATAGTCTATATTTATTTAGTTCTCCGTTAAGACTTGTATGAGACTTACTATGTATTTCTTTCAATGTAAAGGGTCGTGACCTTAAGATATTTAAGATGTGTTTTTAAGTTGGCTTGTGACTATGCGACTTGTTCCTTAGAATTTTATAAAAGAGTTTCTTATTATTATTGTTGTGAAACTTTTTAATTTTGTACTACTTTTCATATCTTATGCAATAAATGATAACTAAGAGGCTTGTACAGGACCTCCGAAGGGTCAAGTACGCCTTGTGATGAATCTAGAATGGTCCTTTTTTCTAGGGTGTACTTGCGAGTCGTTGCAATCCCATCATTCTCCTTCCATGGATTTTTCGGAAGAGCCCATAAAATTATTCTACGATTTTCATTTCATTCTTTTATTTTATTTTTCTCTTTCTTTCATTATTTTTGTTATGGAGGGCTTACATTTTATTAACAGCATGGGTTAAGGTAGACTTTTCTTGCACTTCTTGACTTTCCTTTTCTTTTAAACAACACCCCAAAATTTTGGCAATCAATGAAAAATCAAGAGGATTATGGGTAGTGGATAAAAATAGGTCATGTTTAAGTTTCATCAAAAGAAAGGTAAGACTCAAGGGATATTCAAGAGGATTATATCTAGTGGGTAAAGAAAGGTCATGACCTTCATGGGTATGCCACACCAGGTTGATCTTTGTCATTCCATCCAATAGATATCCCGCTATCACATAAGGTTGTTGCATTAAACCTCCCAGAGAAAGTTGGTCTGCAACACTCTTGCATACTGAGTTACGGATTCGATCAAAGTACTGTTGTAACAGATTCTCAGACAAGCCATGAGGTCAGCATTCTAGCACAAACTTCTTCAATCTCAGACAAGTCTCATGAATTGGCTCGCCCTTAAAATTCTTAAAGCTTTGGATAGTATCCCGAAGTTTCATCATCTTTGAAGGAGGAAAAATGTGCATATTAAATACGGTAACCAATTCCTTTCACGAAGTGATCGAGTCATCCGGCGATTTAGCTAGCCACTTGCATGCCTCCCCCATCATTGCGAATAAGATAACCTCAGCCTGACTAAATCTTGATATGTTATTGAAGGATAATGTCCCACATATCCACAATGTTCTGAAGATGTTCATGATAATCCTCATGGGTGAACCCACTAAAGAGTCCTTTTAGATGCAAGAGTTGCAACATGGGCTCGTGATGTGGAATGCTGCATTTTCATCAGCTAGTGTTAAACAAATGTCACCTATACCTCCCATTACATGGGTGTAGTTAGTGTGTTGCTCGTTGAAATGGTTGATATTTTCGATGTCTTCTTGAAGGAATATTTGGCTTCCATTTTTGCTGTTAACGCTCATACTTCCTGATTTCAACACAGTGAAGCAAAACAAAACTGAAAATTGAGTAAGTAAACTATGACTAACAAAAGAAAAATTTTACCTAACTAAAAATCCTCAAATGACACCACTCCCCGACAGTGATACCACTTTTGATGAACCTTTAACGTCGTAAAAAACACTTCTTCCAATTCTTGTTGACAGTCGTTAATTAGTATATAACCAAATCAAGGGTTGGGGTCGAGTCCTAAGGGAGTGGGTTTTTAGAATAAATCATCCAAGTACAAATTAACTACTGCTAGTCATAGCTAACTAATTATCGATTGAAAACATAATAAATCAAAAGGAGTTCCAATGACTATCAATTAGCATTAGGGGGCCTGTATGCAAAATATAAACAATAAAAAACAAAATTAATAGAGATACGAACAGTGAGTCAGGATTCTTGAAATGTTATAGAAATATGAGCTGAAATTAAAAACCTGGTGCATGCTATTACTAGTAAATTGCTACAAATTTGAGACTAAGCTAGACTTCAGTGGGGTCAATTCTCTCCCGAGCATATTACCCTGCATAAACTCCATTTTTTCCAAACACCAAGAAGCTTCTATAATGCCCAACCTTCGCCTTAGCCCATTCGTTCTCGCATGCTAAAAGTGTGGGAGAAGGTGTAGGATTCACTCTCTTGAGATGAAACCACGACAACCTAATACCCACCGGCTAACGATTCAGTAGTTTTGGTCAGAAGACCTCTCTCTCAAGCATGCGCAATACAATATGATAAAATTCATATTTGCAACTACAATTTCATCGTATTCATACACAACTACTAAATTAAATAACATTATAACTAATAATTAGCAAGACCCTTTGGTATATTCAACTCTTATTTGCATAATTACACCCAAATAATTGGGGTTTTAGATACACATAGTAAAGAGATAGAAATCTATACCAAAATGTCTTTCCATCAAATGGGTACGATAGAAAATTTCTTTACATGAGTTAACGAAGAAGATTCTTCAAGAGACACTTTAAATTTCTTGATTTTGGGAACTTTCAAATCTTCATGGTTGAACAAAAAAGTCTCCAAAAACCTCTCAAAACTCAAAATAGAAGAAAAGTCTCACAACTACAATTCAGAGCTAAAATTTTTGATTCTACGCTAAAAAATATTTAAAGGTATTTATCATATTCAAAAATTTGTTTTGCGAAGGACCACCCGACCCAATTAATCAGGATCCTTGGTCAGCTCGGTGATCTGTCCTTTGGTATACTTCATTGTCGTCTTGCATGAGCCTTCAAATGTATTGTATTTTGTATAAATAGAAGACATAGTACTGCATTGAAAAACTACTCCGCAACAAATTGACTACTCCTTTTCAACACTGATTTAATCCTTTCCTTCAGGGCTAAGCATACTAGACCTTTAGGAAAGGTAAGTCCATTTGGCAACTCATCGAATATATTACGCCATCCTCAGGTCTTTATGTCTACATTTTTTGATCTTCCTCTGTTCCTTTTTGCTCAATTGTGTTTTTTCCTTTGTCTCCAAGTCTAAATACCTGAATCTCATGTCATTTTATTAGTTATTGAGACAAAATATGCATTTGAAACTCAATGTATTCATCAGTTATTGAGACAAAATATGCATTTGAGAACAATAAACTTATTAAAATATAGCAATGGATGAGTCCAAATTGTGGACTCATCAACATACATGATATGTTATGTCTTTTTCTATCATCATCTTAAAGTTTCTCCATTTATTCATGTGACCTTTCTTCAGCATTCTAGAGAACCTTTTGTCACCAGGAAATATTCTCTTCCTCGAAGTCATCTAGTGTTTTTTCCTTGAAAAGCAGGTTCTTCCCTTTTCTCTTTTCTTCGATTTGGTTTTCTTGATTCTTCTTGAGTTCATAAGTCATTGGATTTCCTATAAATTCATCCATGGAAAGAATATCAAGATGACGTGCTTCAGTAATTCCTTCCACTTTCCTTTCCAAAGATTAAGGAAGAGAAGTCAAAAGTTTTCTAATCACCTTTCCATTTGTAATAAATTCTCCTAATGGGTAGATTTCATTGATGATAGTCGTGAACTTTCTGTGCATGTTTTGAATTGTTCAAAACCTATAATTTAGAATGACTTGTTCTAGCTTTTCAGGTTATCAATTTTTATTTCTTGACTTGTTTCTTTCCCTTGTATTTGTTGCCTGCAAAGTTTCCCATATTACTTTTTCATTTGGACATGAAGATATTAAGTTGTACTCATCTAAAACAATTCCATATATTAGGATATTCTTGGCCTTGACATTGTTCTCAATAACTAGTTTCTCAAAAACATCCCATTTCATAAAAAATCTCACTCAAACTATTCCAAAATTAACAATAATCGTACACAGTACTCTCCAAGAAGCAGAACCCACTTCTACTTCTTACACTAACTAACGATAGTTGTGCACTCTACTCTCCAAGAATTCAAACCCACTGCTGTTTGAAAACCTCAAAAAAAAAGTTTTAACACTTAGAACAATTATTCCTCAAAGTTGATTCTGTGAAGAAAAAAATTCAAACTAAGCTTTAAAAAGAAAACCTAACTCTAGTTCTTCCTTCTTCTCTAATCTGTCACTTTACTCCCACAGGAGTTCATTGCACAAAGCTCTGCGGATTTCTAGATTGCAAAAAATATATTTCTCTATGTAAATAGATTCTTTTTTAAAGGATGATTAAACCATAGTTGAACCCTAGAAATAAAGTAATTAGTTTTCTTTACAAACTTTTCCTTTCCCTATAAGGATTCTTCTACACTTTATGTTCCTTATTGGACGTCTTTACTCTTAATAAGTATTTATGTCTTCCCACTATTTTAAGCTCATTGCTTGAACAAGCTTGCGAAGCTGCTTCACGCTTGTTATTAACAAAACATCTATCACAATATTGAAATGAAGGTTCACCAATAAGATATTAACAGAAATTTTCTAGTTTATATTCTTTATATTCTAGTATGTTGGAATTTATTCGAGAGTATCTGTGTTAGATTCTTGTTCGAAGTCTTATACCAGCATAACTTGTTGAATCACGGGGGATACATCAAGCTGTGAGAATTTTCCAAAATAATTCATGGTAAAGTATTTTCCGTGCGAATATCTAACGCTATTTTGGCAACTTCTAGATTGAAGTTTTTATCAGAAACTCAAGAATACTTCTCTAGGAATACGTGTCTTGGGGTTCTCGATGGGAGAGACACATGTATGGTTCTAGCTCTTTTTATTTGATGTTTTTTAGGTTTTAGCATTGCAACAACATTCATTATGTACAATATAAGTTAAAATTATAAATGTCATGATGTATTTTTGAACTATGTATATATATATATATATACACACATGCAAACACAACTATGAAAATAAGCCTACTATTGGATGATATTGTAGTATATGGAAGAGATGAAAATAGGAGAAAGTTGAGGATAATGATGGTTTAACTTGATATATAATTATGTAAAATTAAAATACTTAATAATGTATCGATGACAGTTCAAAAAACCTTTTCTAGTGAAAAGTTAACGCTTCTTCTAGCTAGTTTCTATACAATATTTTTAAAGCTTAATCATGCAATTTACTCCAACATCCCCCTATAAAATAGTATATATTATTAATATTAAATGAATTGGAAATTTGATAAAAATTTAATTTCGTTATGGATTAAAATGGTAATTAAACTTTGCATTTTAGAGCACCCCAAATTTTATATAAGATGATATGATATGTGAATGCTAAGATAATGTACGAGTGAAATTTTTGGTGTTTGTTGACTTCTGCAATTGAATTGAATCGTGTTAATTATATTAATTTTATTTAGTTCATGTTAAGTTCAGGCCCAATTTAATAATGCATTTCTGTTTTCATTTTTTTTTTTTGGATAAAATTAACTTTTACATTTTGTAAGGATTGAAATACAAAATGATATCCGAAATTTGCTAACTAATGTGTGTGTGTATGTGTGTGTGTATGTGTGTGTGTGTGTGTATATATATATATATATATATATATATATATATATATATATATA